>NW_014012863.1:0-18500 GCF_000611645.1 Monoraphidium neglectum
TCGCGCTGGAGGTGCGCGGAGGCCGCGCGCGCGGGCTCGGGCCCCCTCCATGGGGCCCTCGTTGTGGGCCGCCTGGGTGCTCCATCGGAGCTGTGCAGCCTGCACTGCTGCTTGGATGCCTGGGGGCGCGCTTTGATGCGTCCTCAGGTCCACAGCACAGCCCAGGTTCATGATTGTACTGGACGGTGGGGTTCGAGCCCAACCCCGTCCGAGGGCCTCGCGCGAGAGGGCCTTTGCGCCCCGCCCACCGCGCGCCCCGCCGCCCCTCCCCGCAGGCCGCGGAGAATGCGGGGCAGCACGCGCTCTTCATCAAGCTGTCCAACAACATGGGGGCCGTGCTCAAGCGGATGGAGAGCCACGAGGAGGTGCGGCCGCCACCCTGCTGCCCTCTCCCCCCCCCCCTCCCGGGGGTTCATTCTGCACCAGCGGCGAGGCGTGGGCCCGGCGGCTCTCTGGCGTGTCGGGGTGGCTCCACAGCGCAGCAGGGCTCGCGTCGTCGCAGCTCAGGGCCTCTCCCGCATGCGCTCGATCCAGCGCGGCCCCCTTGCCTGCGGGGTCGCGCTGCCCGAGTTGCTTGCAAGACCCATGTGATGCCCAAGGCGCAACGCAGCTGCGTGAAGAAGCGGCAATCGCGCCCCTTCCTGTGCGTGTCCAGGGCAAGGAGCTGCACTCGCGCGCCCTGGGTATGGCCCTGGAGCACTTTGGCCCCGCCCACCCCACCGCCACGCTGGCCAGGTGCGGGGCAGGATAAACAGGCGCACTGAGGGCCGGGGGTAGTGGTGGTGGTGGTGGTGATGGTGATGGTGATGGTGGGGGTGGTGGTGTCCCTCCACCAAGCCGAGGCGTCTGCATAACCTGTCTTCTTCCACACTTACTGCATTTGCGTACAGTATGTAAGATTCTCTTGCATTCATCGCCTAGGCCACCTGTCCCAGATGCAGACCACCTCCTCCCCTCCTGCTCTACCTCTCCCTTTCTCTTCCCTCGCTCACCCTCTTCCTCCACCAAACCTGCCTTGTCATGTCGCGCCAAAAAGCTGACATATAATACCCTACACACGTACGCATCCGGCCACAGGGGCAACTTGGTGGAGTCGCTGGACCAGCTAGGCGACAGAGAAGCTGCCAGGAAGCTGCTGACCGATGCAATTGACGAGCTCAAGGGCATTGCAGCAGAGAAGGAGGCGGAGGAGGCGGCCGGCACCGCGGTAAAGCCGGACGAGGACGATGAGGTGAGGCCGCAGTCTGATCTGATGCGACCTGATCTGACGTGATCTGATCAGCTCCGCATTCCCTTGCCTTGGAACCCGGCAGACTGCCCTGGGGCTGTGGGAGGCGGGACAGGATGAGGGCTGCCTGGACCCGGCCGATGCAGTGCGGCTGCTGGGACAAGCCTCGAGCAACCGGCACTCGGCTGGTGACGGCCCTTCAAACCGCTGCCAGGGGCGCATCTTAGCGCCCACCGCCCGGCGCCCGCTGCATGCTGCGCGCGGCTCGCGCGCGCAGCTCGCGGTGCAGGTGCACGTTGACGCGTCGAAGGCGCGCCAGTCGATGCTGCGCGCCTGCATGGACCTGGGGCGGCTGGAGATGAAGGCGCAGGACTTTGGGGCGGCCAAGGCGGTGCTGTTCGGGGCGCTGGAGGTGGCGAAGGACAAGGAGGGCGCCGACTCGGAGGCAACAGGTGCGCGCGGCTGCCTGCCTGCATCTGGGTTGCCTGCCTGCGTGTGCGGTAGTCCGAGCTTGTGTGATTCTTGTGTGGCCTCTGTTGGGTTGGCACAGGGCAGAGCGCAATAGTTCCATCAGGGAGTCTGCACTCCACAACAGCATACGTTGCCATCACAGTTGGGCCGTATGCTTGGACGAGCTGTGCCGTCGCTTCCGCTGGGTCCAATCGGTCCTCACCAATGCAGCCCCGTTGCCTGGCCCCCAAAGCAAACCTGGAACTTGCCGCCCCCCCCTTACCCCCACGCGCGCCCGTTCAGCTGCCATCATGGCCGCGCTGGCCTCCAGCCACCGCCAGGCGGGCGAGCTGGCTGAGGCTGCTGAGCTGTACGGCCAGCTGTACGCCATCAACGAGCAGCACAGCGGGACCGCCAACCAGAGCTCGGTGCGTAATCGTGTGTGTGCATATGTGCGTTTGTGTTTGTGTCGTTGGCTGTGTGGGTAGGTGTACATGGTTGTGGGTGTATGTGCATGTGTGTGTGTGTATGTGTGTGTATGTGTGTGTGTGTGTGCGTGTGCTAGCTTGTGTGCAAGTGTGTTTGTGCATGAGAGCTTGTGTGCGTGCGCGTGTGCGGGGCTCAATTGTTCCGTTTGTTGCATGGACCTACACCGCCTCGCCCTGACGGCTGGATGGACGGGTCGAGGGGAATACACATGACTGCCAGGGCCCGCGTTTTTGTAGCACAGCTGGCAAGGCGCTTGCGCCGCTCCCCTCTCGCGCCGCCACGCGCCTCTTTCATCGCCAGCGCCAGCGCCTCTTGAAGCTGCGGCCGACGCCTTCTCGAGCGGCAGGGCTGTGCCCCCTGCGAAGCTGCAGGCGCAACATCACACGTCGTCAACCCCTGCGCCCGCCCTGCACTCTCTCCCAAACAAAACCCCCAAACCCCGCAGGTCATGCTGGCGCGCACGCTCTCCGACGTGTGCGAGGGCCAGGGCGACTTTGCCGCGGCCGCGTCCTGGGCGGAGAAGGCGCTGGCGGGCATGCAGGGTGTGGTGGGCGTGAAGGTGCACCCCCTGCTCAAGGCGTTCTTCGACGCGGTGGCAGACCTCAAGACCAAAGCGGGTGCGTATGAGGGTGTGGGCGGCAGCACGGCGGCAGCTTGCACGCGCGGTGGTGCAGCGCGTGGGCGGGCGCGCGTGCCGAGGGACATCGTGTTGCGGGGCGGCACAAGGCTTAGCGCACACGGGTTGGCTTGTCCCCTTGGTACCCAGAGGGGGTTGGCTACAGGAGGGACACGGCGCTCTCAATGACTGATGGCTTGCGCGTGCTGCGCGCGGCGTGCTCTCACAGGAAGTGTCTCATACTTATTGCTTTGTTTCCCTGGGCTGCCCCTGCAACTGTTGCCCGCACCCCTGCTGCACCGCAGGCGACACCGAGGGCGCAGAGGAGGTGCAGCAGGCCTGGGCCAAGGGCATGGCGCAGCTGCAGCAGCAGGCGGGAGGCCGTGGCGGCAGGGGCGGCCGCGGCTCAGGGGCGGGCGGCGGCGGCAGGGGCGGCCGTGGCGGGCGGAGGGGCGGCCGTTGATGCGCCCGTAGCCGCGCCGCGCTGACGCGCCGAGCTTGCTGGCCCGCCATCGCGGGCGGCCGGGCCCTGGTGGGCGGCAGTGATGGCACTCTCAGAGCAGGTTTTTATGGCGTCGGCGACTCGCGGGCGTCATGGCAGGGGAGAGGGCTTTTGGGGGTCTGAGCACACCAAGTCTCGAAGACCTGGGCATACATTTCGTTGCGCCGCCGTGTTTCATGTGCTGATCACACCACACGCTCCTCGCCGCGGAGAATTGCACATGGGCGCTATCGGGCGCCGCTGCGCGCAACTCGCGAGCTGGTCTCCAGGCTGCTGCTATCGTGGATTGATTGTATACTCGCGTGCGCTGATTACGGTAGGTTGAGTGCAACTGTAATCACTCGTCTCAAACCCCCTCCTTTGAGTGATTACATCCGTTTCCCTTGCAGGTGCATTGGGTATGAACGTCCGTTTGCATGTGTTTGAGACCAGCAGATGCTATCGCCGCGATGCAGTCATGGCAGTGCTGTGCATATTTTGTTCAGTACTGGTGTGCAGGCCGTGCAGGCAAAGGGGATTGCGGCAGTGATCGTTTTCGACAGCAAACAGCTCAGCAACTGCCAGCGACGTCATAAAAGCAGCCCGACGCGATCAATACCTTGGCTGCAGCCCCAGCGCACACTCCACGCCTGGCCGGCACGGCGGCAGGCCCGGCGCCACCCACCCACGACTCCACGGGCAGATTGGGCCGCCGCCGACGCAGATTGGGCCGCCGCGACGCGCCATGGCGACGCCAAGCGGTTCCAGGTCACGCCGCGCCCGCCACCGGCGCGTCGTCCCCCTCCTCCTCCTCCAGTGCCGCCAGCTCAGCCTCCACCTCAGCCAGGGCGGCCTCATCCAAGTCCACGTCGTCGTCACCCAGATCACGCACCTGTCGTTATTTCAAATCCAGCGCGTGAGGGAGACAGCGTGGGTCACGGTGGATGTGTTTTGACGCGCGCGCTGGTGCGAGGACGCGGCGCGTGCGCATGCAGAGATACGCATGTGCGGCCGAAGACAGCAGCGGCGACGCATCCAGCGGGCCGGGCGGTGGGGGTGCGCAAATTGTTGAGCGGCGCATTCGTTTGAAAGCTGCAAAAATGCACACCCAGGACATATGCGGCGCAAAGAGTTGACGCATACTCACGTCGATGTCATCTACTGGCACCGCCACCTGCGGCCGCGCCGCTGCCGCCGCTGCCTGGGGCGCCTTGGGGCCGCCTTGCGCCACCGCAGGCTTGGCGGGGGCCGCCGGGCGGCGGGGCGGCGGCGGGGGGACGTCCTCAACTTCCATTGCCGCCATCTCTGCGTCCATGGCCGCCATCTCTGGTGTCGGTTGGTTTGGCGGTTGTGGGGTGGTTGAGGTGGGTTGGGGATGACGACAGGTGGCGAGCCTTGCGTGTAGATTCAACCCTGGGAAGAGCAATGCAACATCCCAAAACGTGCTGTATCAACAAGCAATATCAGGCCCACAGCCGACCCCACACACCGCCGTGTCCGTCCAAAAGCCACCCATAGCCGCTGCGGGCGCAGCCGCTTTGACCGGTTTGACCGCGCACCCGCGTCGAAGGCATCCAGCTCAGCGTCGAGCCCCTTGGCTCCAGGCTTCTGCGCCGAGCTGCCCGTCTGGGCGCCCTCCTGGCCGGCGCCGCGCTTCCGCCACCAAAGGGCAAAGCCCGCTGCGGCGGCCGCAACGCCCGCGAGAACCACCAGCGCGTACACGGTGCTGCCGCCGCCGCCGCCTCCTGAAGCCTGCCTCGGCCTCTGCGCCTCCTCAGGACCGTCCGCATCCCCGTCTTCGCTTTCAGGCTTGCGCCGCTTCTCCCTCTTTCCTCGTTTCGGAGTTTCATGGGTTGTTTTGCTGGGCTCGCCGACTGGCGCAGCCGCGTCAGGCTGCTGCGCCTCCCGCGCCGCGAGCTGCTTGGGGCCAAGCGGCGGCTGCTGGCGCGGCGGCGGCGCTGGCTGCTGCAGGGAGGCGGGCTGCCGGGGAGGAGGGTCGTACTGCAGCGAGGGCTGGTCGTACTGCTGCTGCGGCTGCTGCTCGGCAGGCTGCTGGTACAGATGCTCCAAGGGGGCCGCAGGGGCGGCGCCAGCGGCGAACAGGTTGACTGCCGCTGGGGCAGCATCCCGGGGATTGGTCGGGTTGACCAGGAAGAGGCTCCCTGCGCCTGGCACCTCCTCGTGCTGCGAGCGGGGGTTGCCAGGCTCGTCGTGATCCTGCTGCTGCTGCTGCTGCGCTGCCGCGGCCTCACCGCGGCGCCTGAAAGAATCGGACGCGCCTGACAGCCAGCGGCGAAGTGAGGGCGTCGGGTGCAGCTCGGCGGAGCTGCTGCGAAGCGCCTCAGGTGTCACGGCGTCGAGGCTCGACGTTGGCGAGGACCTGGCGTCAACGCCCGGAGGTGAGAAGCCCGGGAACCCGATATCCCCTTCGTCCTGGGGCTGCTGCGGCGGCTCTGCACCGTCCATGCTGTGCGTTCTTGAACTCACAGCAGTGCTACGAGAGCGACTTCGGGATCAGCAACTCATAAAGATGGATCCAAGTACATTCAAAAAAGAACTCAACTATGATGGCAATGACAGCATGGAATCGCTGCGCGGGTGGGAAATCCCGAGATCAGACGTTAGCGTTCAGATCGACTTTTGTATAGATGCTATGTATGCATATATGCACATATTCTTGATCGCGTCTCATTTACATTGCAGTGGCCTCGCTGTGAGGCATTTGTCACCCGCCTGCAGGCCAACTTGATCCCGTATCACTCGAGGTCCTGGTTAATCAACGCCGATCATACGTATTTTTGATGATGACAGTGACATTGTGGTGAAGCTGCTTGCTCGAGCGCTCGTGACCACGCCCGCCATCATCATCGTCAAACTGCCCGCTCGACACGAGATAGAACCATGAGGCGCTCTCTGGCGGGCCTCGCCCGCCGAATCGGACGCGTCCAGCAGGGCAACAGCTGCAGCGCCAGCGCCACACTTGCGGGACCTGCTGCGCTGACAGTGCGTGAGGCGCCCACCTCCACATCCGCCTCCGCCATCGCAGCCGCGTCCGCCGCTTGCGCCGCGCCGGCCCCCGCATTCGGCGCCGCGCGGTGGTGGTCATCCGCGGGCGACGCAGGCGGCGAGGGCAGCGGGCAGCGCCGCGGCAAGTGTGCTGAAGGGCGGGCTTCGCCGGACGACGAGCCGCAGCTCTTCATCCGCCAGCTGCAGGAGGTGCGGGCCTTGATGGGTTGCTGAAGGGAAAAGGTCCGTGTAAAACGCCTGTACGCGGCGGAGCGGCTGCGGGTGCTTCGGGTCGCTCTGCTTGACACCACGTCTCCTCCACCCAGCTGCCACCGCTCACAAGCCACTTGCACGCGCGTGCCTGATGATTGGCGGGCTACACCCAGCAGTCAACGCTCCTCTAAGCGATTGTGCCCACGGTCTCCCCCTCCATGACACAAAAACAAATCTGCCGCACTGCCAGGCTGGGGAGCAGGGCGATCTTGCGCGGGTGTTTGACCTGGTTGAGGGGCGCGGCGAGGACATTGACGAGGAGGGCGTGGAGGTGGCGCTGGCACAGGTGGGCAGTGCAAACCGTCCTTCTACTCAATGACTCTTTCTCATTATCATGCTCATTGCTCACTGCTCAATGCGTGCTCGTGCGGCCAAGTAGAGCAGCGTTGAGTCATGGGCTCACCCCCCACAGGCGCTTGCGCTCCTTTCGCTTGCTGGCTGCCCTTCTACGTGCTTTCCTTGGACGTCACATCGAACCCCCCTGTTTCAAGCAGCCTCGTAATGCAGCTGCACGTCTGTCCCCACTTCGGCGCGGCCGTGCAACTGCGCTGTGCTCCTGCATCCTCACTCCCGTGCTCACCTGCATCGACGCGCTCCCACACACCGGCCTCGTTTGTCGGCGCGCCAGGTGGCGCACTGCTCCCAGCTCATGAAGCTGGTGGGCGACCAGCTGGAGAGCGAGGTGCATCACAAGCAGACGTTCCAGACCCTCGTCGGTGCGGGCGAAAGCAGCGCGGCAGCATTGCGCATGGAGGTCGCAGCGGGCATGGCAACCTGCTGCGGCCACCAGCAAATTATTCAAGTGCACCTGAGCGGCCATCCGACCGAGCGAATGCCAGGTTTCTGCCAGTCAATTGCCCAACGGATTGTCAAGGCACCTGCAACCCTGTCAACCCTGTTGCATCGCAGACATGGCGGCCCATGGTGCAAAGCGCTTCAGCGCGCCGGCCAAGGTGCGGGCAAATAGTCACGTGGACACGCCGGGGCTTTCTGGAGCACTACAATAGCGCTCTCTGCGAGAGCAATGCAGGCGCATGGGTGGTTAGGTCGCCACTGCCTTGAAGTCTCCCTGCAAGCTCGCGTGCGCGGCCTGGCAAGCCTGCGCTGCAACTGACCCCACGCACACATACACATGTGGAATGAGTTCACACAACTCACATGTGCGCGCACATTCCGCACACTCCGTGCACAATCAAATAGACAAGCACTCAGGCACGCATACACATACACGCCCGCACGCACGCTCACGCCGCAGGCACGCATCGTGTCTCTCCTGGGCGGGCAGCTCAAGTGGCGCGATGAGGTGGCGCTGGACGAGCTCGGCCGCTCCCTGATGGCGGGGGTGCAGGACCTGGGACCCACCCACCTGAGCCTGCTGGTGCGTGCCCCTGTGCCTGGCCCCCAGTCAGGCGTGCATGCGCCCGTGCGTGGGGCATCAGGACATGCATCCCCGATGATACAGAGCATCCCGCACGCGCCTGCAGGCGCCCCGGCAGCTTGCCTTCTCGCCGGCGCTGGCGCGGCCTGCGAGCGTTCGTGGTCTAATCGCCTCCCCTGCTCTCGCCGGTGGACCCATCGGCGGCAGGTGGGCGGCCTGGCGGCCGCGGGCCACTCCCCGGGCGTGCTGCTGCTGGACGCCGTGAGGGACCGCATCAGAGAGCTTGGGCCTTCAGAGGTCCCCGCGCAGCAGGTGCGGGCGCTCGCGAGAGAGCACCGGGCCGCACCTGTGCGTTCGGCCGGCGGCGGCTGCGCGGCTCCTGTGCCGGACCGCATCTTGTGTGCAGGGGTGAGGTGCGCTGCGCGCCCCAGGTACGCTTGCAGGGATACCAGCTGAACCAGGCAAAGGTTTTGACAGGTGTGAGTGGCGATGCCTGGACAGTGGGGGGAGAGGGCAGGGGCTGCAGGTCAGGAATGCCGTCAGAATCCACTTCGCCTGTGACTCTGACATACCTCTGTTCTGCCCCCATGCGATTGTCCAAACACTCAACCCGGGACGTCCGTCACCAAGGCTGACCGCATCGACGAGGCGCTGCGTAAGCTGGGCCATCCAGGGCTGGCTGGGGAGGAGGAGGGCGGCGCGCCGTCCAACCCTCCGGCGCAGCATCAGCCAGACCGTGCGCAGAGTGGCGCGGACTATGTCTGATCGGGCACTAGGGTACCGATGCAGATGTTTGACGATCGAGAAGAGAGGCATCAAAGAGGTTTGAGCAGTGGCGGGAGTTGGCGCTTGGTCCAAATGTTACTTTGTCACCCACTTATCAAAGGTTGCAGAGACGGCCACACGCCGCGCAGATATGCAAGCGCTGCTGAGCAAGCTTTGCGAGCAGCTGTTTCTTTTGAGCTCTGCCGGTTGATTTCCCTGGCGGGTTTTGGGCCACCCCTCTTGGCATACATGCAAAGTTGAATGCAGGGCCCATGTATTGGCTTGCAGAGATGTTTCTTCGGCACTTACTGCTGTAGTGGCACCATATATCATGCACACGCGGCACCGTTTTTGTGTAAAATTGCATGCTATTGATTGGCTCTGTTCGGTCACAATTTTGTATGAGTTGCCGGCGCAGGCTTGGGATATGCATATCAGGTTGCACCTCATGCGAAAGCCACTGATGGCTGTCAGCACGCATGTGACCTGACCTGAAGGAGTTGTACACTCATGAGATGCCTTAGCTTGCATAAGTTCCTCACACATCCATGCAGATCAAGGTGAAGCATGTCCCACTTGGTCTGCCTGCCCTTCGGCTGGCTGCCATCCTGGAAGCTGCTGTACGAAACCGACTCGACCTGGTTGGGATGATGTGCAGGGCGCATCTCCCCCACAGTGTATATACGGTGCGCTTTTCCTGTATCGTCTGCTTCTTCAACCTTGTACGCCCCACCTAGAACGAACCCCAGATCGCACTCAACAGCCCTGTTGAAGCCCTCACAGCTCAACGCAGCAGCAGCACGATGTCGGAGTCTAGCCAGGACACGGCTCCCTTCTTCGGATTCATCGGAGCGGCCTCTGCCTTGATTTTCAGCTGTGAGCTCAGCGCGGTCGACCGCCACTGGCCGCTGTCAGGGGTCTGTTACACGGATTCTTATACCAACACATGAGATTGACTTTGCATGACCTCCGCACGCGATCACACACGGCCAAGCCACATGGAGCAAGCTAGCAAGCCCTTGTCAGCACTGACAGATCATTTGCTGCTTCCTACGCAGGTATGGGTGCCGCATATGGGACCGCCAAGTCTGGCGTGGGTATTGCCTCCATGGGCGTGATGCGACCCGAGCTCGTGATGAAGTCCATCGTCCCCGTGGTCATGGCTGGTGTCCTGGGCATTTACGGCCTCATCATTGCCGTGATCATCTCCACAAACAGTGAGCTTTCGTTTTTACAGCGATCCTGGGGCTCCCGCAGCCGCTGCCGCAGGGTGTGCTGCACAGTTGTGATACGGCTGGCACAACGTCATTCTGGCCGTTGAGCACAACGGAGCGTCGCCTCAGGGTGTTTCTGTTTGCCCAGGCTCTAAACCACGAACGAACAAACAACACCTGCAGTCTCGCCTGCCAAGTACACGCTGTTTGACGGCTTTGCTCATCTGTCATCCGGACTGTCGTGCGGCCTGGCTGGCCTGGCGGCGGGCATGGCCATCGGCATCGTCGGCGACGCCGGAGTCAGGTGGGCCCCACCTAGCATGGCAAGGTTGTTGCTGTAGCAATAGCGGCCTGTACGTGGCGGGCAACACGCGTGTGGCCCGAGATGCGGTGGCAGCTGGTCGACTCCCCCAAGTGCACCCAGCGCAGTCCTGCGTCGCTCGCTGCACCACTCATGTCCGTAGGGCCAACGCGCAGCAGCCAAAGCTCTTCGTGGGCATGATCCTGATCCTCATTTTTGCGGAGGCGCTGGCGCTCTACGGCCTCATTGGTGAGAGTGTCACCCGCGCCAAGGGGGGCTGGGCGGTTGACAACTTGGCAGCATTGGCTGCAATGCAGTTGTAATGAAGTCTTGACACAACACGTGCATTCAGCAGGATACATGTTTGCTTCATGAGCACATCACCCTGAAGATGCCACAACTGCTTTATGCCAAGCTTGCCTTTGTAAACAAGACGTCTGCACCTCAACCTTTCCTCACCTACTCCCCTTGCCCCTGCTTTTGCAATCGCAGTGGGCATCATCTTGTCTTCCAAGGCAGGCGCTGCGGCCTGATGCTCAAACATCTTCTGCGCCATATACCAACGTTCGACGCGTGCACAATTTGTCACAGCCAACCGGGCCTGGCGACTGGCGCACCTGTCCGCTGTAAACACCCACATACTGTGTGCTTGTGTTGCGCAACAGGCGCGCACGGTTGCAGGAAACAGCTGTACTAGAAGGGGGTGCTTGGAGCGCAGGGTGCGCAAAGCTTAACGTTTTAAGGACATGCAAGAGGCGAGGTCATGAGCAGCAGGCTCGCGGCAGATAGTGGTGCAGCAGGTGACAGGCCGGCACTGGGCTGGGCGACTGTAGCCAGCAAAGGGTTGGGAGGCAAGCAGGGGCTCCAAATCCTACTGCTGGAGCGAAATGTGATCAGACAGCAGGCCTGCATCATCGAAGCCGCGCACAAGGCCGCCACCACTCCAGTATCATCGCTTTTGAACGCCCATGCGTGCAACAATTTGTATTTGCCTGTGTGTGAAAAAGTGCATGTGTGCGCACCCGTGTGCGCGTCCATCCTTAATAGGCAGCGACACGCTTGGAGGGCCGAATGTGGCAAGAAAGGCTCACATGCTCGCGGAACCCTCGTTTATTTACAGTGGCGCCCATTGTTCCTCCCAAACCCCTTCTCTGATTGCTGGCCGTGTGGACCTGGTTCAGCGCAGGGGGTTCTGGCTTGGCCGGCCAGGCGGCTATTTGTCACGCAACTACCGTGTTTTGTCATGTGGGCCAGTGATGCAGCCCACCCGCAGGCAAGCTGGCCTGTGTCCAACGCCCTGTTCAAGCTATGTGTACTTGTCGGCACTCACGAACCTTCTGAGCAGGCTTCCTTACGGGTCTGACCCTGAGAGCTAGGGGCTTTCAAAGGGTGTTATAGATTGTCAAAGCGTGGCAACGCCTGCTCTGCAATGCACCTGCTAGGAGGCTGCCCGCGCCACGTTGCAGGCTTGATACACCTCCTTTGCCCTCCTGGAGCCCTGCTCCTGCAGCGTTCTGCTTGGCATGTGGATTTATGTTGTGCGATTGGCAGCTTGTCCGATTGTGCAAAAGACCAGGGTGAAGTCTTGAACCCTTGTTGCCAAGAGATACTGGGGAAGATCGCGCACCCACCATTGGTTGTGCTCACGTGTCAGACCTAGAATGGTTGTGATCCGCTTCTCGCTGCGCGGCCAGCATGTAGGTGGGCGCATAAAATTGTGTGTGCGTGTGTGCGAATGTGTGCGGAGGCTGCGAATGCTGCGCACAAGGAATGCTATCCTGTTGAATGGACTTTCAGAAGGTTTGATTCATAACAGCCTGCAACAAAACCGCTCAAGCCAACCCGTGATTATTTTGCGGGGACAGACGTTAGTGTGCAGGGAGCGCCCCAGTTGCATTTGCACTGCAGTCACGTATGGCACTCCCAGATTGCAATTCAGCAAGAGCTTTATAGTTGCCCAGTCTGTGCCACAAAGTGTACAGTATTACAGCAAGCCTCGTCACAATTTTAGACCAATTACAAAGCAACGGTCTCTCTTCAAAATTAGCAGCAACATGCCCAAAGCTGCTCGAGGGTGGCCCCAGGTGGGCGGCTCAGAGGGATGCAAGATCGCTGAGACTTCAGCCCTGGCATAGGCGTACCAGGGTAAAACAGGTCTTGAAGGGTTTGTTACGGGCCTCAAAGGTCGTGGTGTTGCCCGCGCAGAGGCATAGTGCTTGATCGACGAGCAGCTGTTTAGCAGCTGTTCAGGTGTTCAAGCGGCTAACTCCAGTCCAAAGCTGCCATGCGCGCGCTCGAGTTTTTGTACAATAGCAAGATAATATGTTTGAAGAGAAAAAAGCATGCTCCATTCCTCATGGATTGTGAGATCGGACATTCAAATTCTGATCAGACGGGTCAGTACTGCAGATGGCACTTGATTTAAGGTATTCCACACCAAAGTATTGCATTTCGTGGCGCGCGCTTTGCGGCAGCACCCTCTCTTGTTACTCGACCAAATGTCCTATTTGTGAGGCTGACATCCGCTTTCAAAGGCTCATTAAGGATTTTATTGTTGATTCAAGGCTGTCTCAGTGATCGCACTGCGGACAGCGCACCCATCGCACGGATGATTGTGGTGATGACATCAGCGGTGCTCACTGTTGTGCTGCATTTGCTGTGATGATTACGTGCCGCACACCACAGGCACAACACAGTTGAGGCACCGATGAGCGCACCTAGCAGTGCGCATGGGCGCCACCACCCAGTGGCAGCCGAGAAGCCAAAGATTTTTGGGGGGCGACCACAAACCCCAGCGCCCTTGTTGGGGAGCTGTTCCTGATAACATGTCTGAATTCCTCTAAGGCAGCGATGACGACAGCAGCTCCTACCTGCAGATCAGCAGATGCCTGAGTGTACGTCATGCTTCCAGAATCATGTGTGTGTTGCAGCCGGAGTCCCCCCTTCTACTAAGCTGCAGGCGGACAGCTGATGTCATGGCGCAGTGTTGCCCACGCAGCCTGCGTGGCTTGCCATACCACATAGGCACCCGCCCATACCGTCCCCCTCATTCACAACAAATAGCTCACGAGGGCCTTGAGATTTTAGTCATCATCACTGTTAAATCCTTAAGAACAAGCTGCGAAGGGCGCACAAGGGCGCACAACGAGTACAGAGCTTGCGAGTGCCACAAGACTGGGCCATGTCAGCCCAAAGCTGAACCAATAGCACCCACAAAAAAGACCACCATAGGTGAAACTTGGGGCAGGTGGAGAGTGTTAGTCCATGTGCACGCCTGCGTGGTCGCATGACGCCTTCAAGTGCAAACTCCCTTGCCCATCTAACAACAGGGCCTCCAGCAAATTGCTGCACACGCTTGTATGCAGCTGCACCTCACCGCCATTTGCTGATAACCGCGATTTGCACCTGGCCCACGTGATAAAAGCATCGGACCTGGCCACACTGCTGGTGACAACACACTGCACTACTGAAGTCTGCACCTGCCCACCTGGGCGGGCGAGGGCGATGGGACATGGGGACATCACCGTAACGGCCACCTCTCGATAGGGAGTACGTGTCTACGAATTGCACAACATTGTAATGTCACCACCCAGGTGGATCCTCGCAATCACCGTAGTCTTGCGCGATCGCTCGCTGTAATGAGTAGCCAGGCGCAAGTCCCAGCTTCATAGAGCAGCATGAGGTTCTGCTGATAACACCCGTTGTCTGCACCGGTGCACGTGGAGCGCCGCGTCGTCGTTGCACGTGTCTGAGGCGCTTTCAAACTTGGCATGCGCAACAGCGCAGCAGCTGCAGCCACCAGCAACGCGCGCTAGCTCAGTAGCACGGGAGCCGGGCGCATCCATGGACACATGGATTGCCACCATCGCAACTGCGGACGTGGCTGCGGGCGGAGCGGGCGGCGACCCAGCCAGGCGCATCGAGATGCACAAGGTTCGCACAACCCGCTGCTGCGCGGTGGCCGGCCGGCCGGCCGGCATGCGCGTACTGCGGCTGTCGCTGCAACGCCCCCGCATTACTGTTCGCAGTTGCGCACCGCACCGGCGGTCGCAGGTGCAGTTAGTCATGGCACTGCCCCCATGAACCTGTTGGCGCCAGGTCCGGTGTCCGAAACCGCTGCGTTCCTTACTTTATCAACACCCTCGCCCCCCCGCCGCCGGCGTGCGCGCAGCGCCTTGCGCGCCTGGCCGAGCTCGCGCTCGGCGCGCGGCAGCGGCTGGCGGCGCTCGATGACGCAAAAGCGGCGCTGCACGAGCGCAAGGCGGTGCAGCAGGCGCAGCTTGCCGCGGCGCTTGACGCTCGGCTCTCGGCGGCCGACGCCGGCCTGCACCCGTACAGGTGTGCTGCGGCTGCCGCCGGCGCCCGTGCGCGGCGGAAAGCGCCCGCCTTGGGTTGCGGCTTGCGCTCACCGCACACCCATGGGCCGCGCCGGTGCAAGCGGCGATGGTTGCGGTGCTCGAGGGCGCTGCATTAGACACCGCCAGGGAGCGCTACGGCCCCAAAAACCCCTGAAACCGCGGCGTTCTTGCCGTCCCGCACCCCCAGGGTTGCCCTCCACGACCGCGCGGCCGCCTTGGAGCGCGCCGCGGCGTTTTACTCGGACGCCCTCCGCGGCCTGCGGCCAGACCCCTCGGACGCGGAGTGGGCGGCGGCGGGCGCCGCGTTTGAGCGGCTGGCGGGGGACGCGGCGGCGGCGGCGGCGGCAGCTAGGGAGCAGGGGGAGCCGCGGGCGCTGGTGGAGCGGTTGGTCGCTGAGGTGGCCCCCAGCCAGGTGAGGATCCTGACTCAGGCAAATCCTGAGAGGCGTGCGGCGCGGCGGCCTGCAGGCACGCAGGCCTGTGCTATGACAGCGCAGGCGCTGCCGTCGCATGTGTGGCGGGGCCGCCAGGGTGGCGCCCTGCCCGGCAGCGGATGTCCCCTTGCTCGGAAGAGTAGAGCTGTGCAAGTGTGAGCGACAAAGTTTGCTATTGTGGTGTGTTGCCGGCACGCGCCTGCTCCACAGGCCGACCATGCGGCGGCCGTCGAGGTGCTGCGGGCGCGCGCGGACGAGCTGGCCGCGGCGCTGCAGCGGGCGGAGGCGGCGCGCGACGCCGCGCTGCGGCGCGCGGAGGCCGCGGAGGCGCTGCACGCGGCCGCGGACGCGCAGTCGCACGCGCTCGCCGTGGCGGTCGGGAGGCTGCGGCAGCAGGCGGCGGTGCTCGCTTCGACGGGCGCCCTTGGGTGGGGGGCTGGAGGCGCGGGTGAGAGCGCTGCTGCGGCGGCAGGCGGCCCGCGTTTCGAGCGGCCGTCATTGACGGACAAGCGTGACCCAGTCGGCTCACACCCCGCCATCGGCGGGGATGGCGGCAGTCAAAGCGACCACGGCAGGGCAGCGATGCTGGGGCCTGCGCGGCTGCGGGCGCAGGGCGGCGAGCTCGCGCCACAGGGCGCGCGAGCGTCGCTTCGGCGGCCCTCTTCAGCGCCCGCCGGCAGGCCGACAGGGGATGTGTGGATAGGGGCAGCAGAGGCCCGCGCAGCCGCCGGCGCCGCGGCGCACCCCGCAGAGCTGCGTGCATGGGCGGGCCGGGACCAGTGGGGCGGCCCCCCGCGGGGGCTTCCAGGCGGCTGGGGAGCAGACCCTGACTGCGCGGGCGGTCGCGCTGGGTCGGCTGGGGACGCCAGCGTTGGCCGCGGCCTGTTTCTCAGCGCTGAGGTGGACAAGCAGGAAGCTTGGGACCTGCACGGATCACCCCAGCTTCGGTCTGCCGCCGACACCACCGACACGCCTCAGCGCAGCAGGCTTGGCTTCAGCTGCGGTGGCGGCGGCGGCGGTGCGCTCGGCGGCGCGCAGAGCGTGAGGGAGGTGCGGCTGCGGCGGTCCTACCAGGCGATGCTCTCGCAGCTGCAGGCGCGGCACCAGCAGGCCGCCTACGCGTGCGAGCTGAGGCACAAGGAGGTGGGGCAGAGGGGCGCGCACGCATGCGCCTTCCCGGGCGCGCCGCCCGCCGTGCGCGGCGCCGCCTGTCGTGGGTGGCCAGGGCGACAGGCGCGCATATGCATGGCTGTGCACATGATTTGCATCCCATCAACAAAGGCCTGTCCACACCAACATTCCCCATATCAATCTCTTTTCCCGTTGCTGTTCAAAATTTTGACAGGAGCTGCGCCTTCAAGCTGAATCGCATGCAGCCGCCCTTGAGCGCCTGGCGGCAAACGGGCAGGACGCCGTCACCGCGGCCGTCCGGCAGCAACAGCAGCTGCAGCAGCAGCAGCAGCAGCAGCAGCAGCAGCAGCAGCAGCAGCAACAGCAGCAGCAGCAGCAGGCCCCGCAGTCGGAGGAGCTCGCAGAGCTGCGCGCCCGCCTCGCGGCCGCGGCGCGCGAGCGGGCGCGGCAGCAGGCGCTGCTGGAAGAGGCGCAGGCGGACGCGCTGCGCCTCGTCAGCGATCACGCCCGCCAGATCAGGGAGCTGCGGCAGGCACATGCCGCTGAGCTGGCGGCGGCGCCGTCGCCCGGCGGCGAGCGTGCAGCCGCCGACGCAGGCACGCGGGGCGGCGCACGGGACGCGCGGGGGGGCGGCGACAGCAGCGGCGCTGGCGCTGGCGGCGGCGGCGGCGGAGGCGGTGCGCGGGGTTTGGTGGGGCCGCAGCAGCTGGAGGCGCTGGCGGAGAGGTATGGTGTCGAGGGAGCGTGGCGCTCGCACCAGGAGGCGCTGCAGCGCGCGGCCAGACCCGGCAGGGACGGGCGCGGGCCGACCGCAGCGGCGGGGTCGCATGCAGCGTGCACGGGCGACGGCAAGCACAGCAATGGCTGCATCAATGCGTCCCAGGGCAATTCGACGGGTTTCTTTAACTGGCCGGCCCACGCTGCGGCCACGGGCAGCAACAGCGAACAGACAGGGCCCGCTGCGTCGAGCTCAGGGCTCGGGCGCAGCAGCGGGTGCGGCAGCCCCGTGCGACGCTGGGGGGTGGCGGAGCAGGCGCCGCGGCAGCCCGCTGCGTTGCCGGCTGTGGCCAGCCCGGGGAAGGCCGCTGAGTCAGACCTCAGGAGGCCTGCCACACTGCTGGACCGCCTGCTGGGGCTCAGCCCAGACAAGGAGGGGCGACAGCCCCAGCAGCAGCCCCAGCAGCAGCCCCAGCAGCAGCAGCAGCGGCAGCAGCAGCAGCGGCATCGACAGCAAGCCCTGCGCAGCCGCAGCGCCCCCGGCTCTGCGAACGCAAACGCGCCGCGCCGCTGCGTACGATGCGGCCTGGACGACGAGTCATCCCCAGGGGCATGCAGCTTCCACCCGGGCCTGGTGCCGGCGCCAGGGGCGCTCCTGTACACCCCTGAGTGGCAGGCCTGCCGGGCCGGCTGCGCCGCGGGAGAGCCCGGGTGCTACACACGCGTGAAGCACTTTTACGTGACCGGCGCCGCGCCCTCGGCAGCGGATGGCGGGGTGGGCGCTGCTGGAGGCGGGGCGCGGCCTGCAGATGGGTCGGAGGGGCCCACCGCCAGGGGGCAGCAGGGTGGCGCTGAGGCGGCTCCGCGGCCGCGCTGGCGGCTGCCTGCGCCCAGCAGCAGGCGAGGCGCATGACCCTCTTTTGGGCGTGGCTGCAGACAAGCAGTAAGCATGTGCGGAGCACGGTTTGTAACGCACAGGCACTACACTGGGATGACAAAACCTGCGCTTTCTGCGCGTCACGCCGGATGAGCGTGTCTCACGGCCATCACCAAAGCACTGCCCGACCCCCTAGCACAGGGCATGAACGACAGCTCACTATAGTGCAGAAGGTTGTGGTACTGGCATCTGGCAACCACTGCTTCCGTGCGCCAATCCTACCCAGGCTCGGTGTCCTCCATGGCTGAAAAGTGCGGCTCAGTAACACCTCCCCTAGGTGACGCTGCACCCTCACGGGTACCCTGGCCTATGCGACGCACCACAGTGCATGCCAAGGCTAACAGGCGGCAACGCATGATTGAAAATGAGGGGAATCCAACACAAAGCAAGTCGTCCGCTATAAACAACAAATTAACCAGCATAAAGCTTGCGATGGTGATGGTGACAACTGCCGTGTCTACTCGATGTCCTGAACGCGTCTCAGTAGACATTAAGCACCGCCGTGATGGGCGCGCGGCACAGCGGGCACGGCTCCCCCAACTTCACCAGCGCCGCGCATTCGGTGCAGACGCAGCGGTGGACGCTCGAGCCGTGGAGGTACCCGATCTGGCGGCGATTAGTCAGGCATATGATGCACATGTCCTCCTCGTCCTGCGGCTCGCCGTCCCCTCCCGCAGCTGCTGCGGGCGGCGCGGACGGCCCAGCCGCGGCCACTGCGGTGG
>NW_014012863.1:18846-21080 GCF_000611645.1 Monoraphidium neglectum
CAGCTGCTGCGGGCGGCGCGGACGGCCCAGCCGCGGCCACTGCGGTGGCGGTCACGGGGACCGCCGCAGACGACGCCAGGAAGGGGTTGGCGTTCACGGGCGGCGCGCTGGGCGCCGCGTCAGTATGCTGCTGCCGTTGCGGCTGCTGCTGCTGCTGCTGCTGCTGCTGCGGTCGCTGCTGCTGTTGCTGCTGCTGCGGTGGCCGCTGCCCGCCATTGGCATTGTCAATAGGTGCAATCGCTGAGCTGAAGCTCCCATACATGCGGCTCAGCCGCTGCGCAAAGTCCATATCGGTCTCTCCCGGACGCGCCACTAAGGGATCGTACTCGGGCGGCTGCTGCTGCTGCTGCTGCTGCTGCTGCTGCTGCCGCCGCTGCGGCGTCCCGGACCCGCCAGACCCGAATCCAGTGAGGCTGCCGGCGCTGCCCGCCGCCGCCAGCGGCGTCCCGGGGACCGACGGCGGCGCCGCGAGGCCCGACGCAGGCGGCGTGTCGGCGGGGCGCAGCGACAGCACGCGGCCGAGTGTCGCGGTGGGGGCAGGGGGCTGCTGCAGGAGAGGGCTGTTGGGGTCAAAGAAGCTTACACTGGGGTAGGCGGCTGCGCCTGCCGCGCCGGCTGCAGCCACTGGCGAACCCATCGACCCGGCGGCAGGCCCTCCCCAGCCGGGTACGGGGGGATACTGCTGTGCCTGCTGCGGCTGATGCGGCTGCTGCGCCGGCGCTGGCTGCGGCTGCACGGGCGGGCCGGCACCTGCACCCCCGCCCCCGCTGCCGGCCGCGGTCGCGGCCGCGAGGTAGTCGAGCGGCCGGTTGCAGCAGTCAACGAAGCGGTTGAAAGACTCCCTGGCGTCTACAGGGCTTGCGGCGGCGGCGGCGGGGCGGAAGAATAGCAGCCAGCCGCGGTCGTACTTGGTTGAGGCGTTCTTGGGCTGCTCGTGGTTGGGGTGGAGGCGCTGGCGGGGGGTAGATGGTGGTGCAGGGGTGTGCGGCAGAGGAGGAGCAGCAGTCAGCATGGTGCGCAACCTTGGTGTGAGTTTGTGCGCTGAAACTGCTCGTACGTACATTTCATTGCGCAGGCCGGTGCAGGGCCTCGATGACAGCTGTTTAGCTTTTGTGCTCAGGTGCACCTATACACAAAGCATGCTGCTGGAGGAATGTGCAGGACATGCGTGTGGACGTTCTAAGCCTATGTACACACCAACCATCACCAGCACAGCACGCACAACCCACTCACCACGACACCATCCTCAGGGCCCAGCTTGAAGGCGCTCGCGCCGTCCAGCCACACCTGCGGCGGGCGGGGGGGGGTTGCCAACAGCGCAGTGCTTTAGCGAGCCACGCTGGCTGTGCACGCGCCCGACGCTGCGCCCCGCAGCGGCCGCTGGGCTGAAGCAGAGACGGGTTCAACAGCGGCAGCGGGGCGGGGAAAAGGCGCGGTAATCTGCTGGGTGCTCGGGGTTTGGGCCCCCGGGCCGCGCAGGACGCACCGGCCCCCACGCACCTTTGTGCGGGGCTCGGTGCCGTACGCGTCCCGATAGACCCAGAGCACCATGCGCACCACACCCGCCGCCTGCCCCGGCTTTGGCGGCAGGAAGCGCGGCATGACGACCGCCCAGCGGTCCTTGTTGGCGCTGGCAAAGCCGCGGAGTTGGAGGACCTGCGCTGCAGGGGGGCCGGGCGGGGCGGTGCGGGACGGGGCGGGGGCAGGGCGGCTGAGAAGTGCAGGGCGGGAGCAGTGCGGGGCGGTGCGGCAGGGCGGTCACCGCTTTGGTTTGAAAAACTGTGCTGAGGACAAGCGGCGCTGCGCAGTCAAGGATGCTGTTAAGGATGGAGCTGCCAAGTCTGCATGTCTGGGCTGACCTAGACGTGCATAGCACGCAGCCGCGTTGCAGATTTAGGACACACCCTCATCTCAGTCAGCCAGACAGCTGGCTTGGTGCCGTGTGGAGTGATGTGATGCATGCAAGAAGGTTGGGCAGGTTGCCCAAGCGGCAGCGGACCGGACCGACCTTCTGGTTGACTAAGCCGCAGAACAGGGCGCTGCGCTCCAGCCGCCGCACCAGCCGCACGTTGGCTGTCACCTGGTCAAGAGGGGTGCACAGCGCCAAGGTTTGAGAGCCCTGGAGGTGACACAAAGTGCAGTCGCAAGCCGGGAGAAGCGAGGCCACTGAATAGTAGCCAGTCAAAACGAGAGCCGCAGCCGGCGCCGCCCCCACCCCCACCCCCATCCCCACC
>NW_014012862.1:0-19309 GCF_000611645.1 Monoraphidium neglectum
ACGCGCGGCCGTGGCCGAGGCCGTTGGCGGCGGCCGCGGCCGCGGCGGCCGCCATGATGCGGCTGTCCACGTCCATCGACTCCAGCCGCAGGTTGCTGGCGACGGAGCTGACGCTGCCAGCTTCAGCGGACGAAGCCTGGAACACGGCGTCGGCGCTCGCGTTGCAGACGAGCTGCGACGGCTCCAGAGGGGAGCCGAGGAACACAGCGCCGCCGCCGCCGCGCAGGGCTGTGTTGTTCGAGAAGGTCATGCGCCCCATGGAGAGGGTGCAGAGCTTCAGGTCGCTGCAGAGGCTCAAGGCAAGCGCACCTGAGGGTGTGAAGACGGGGAATGAGGGGGTGGAAGGTTAGGTAAGAGAGTTGGGCAGCGAGAGCAGCGGGCGCTGGCCCACCCACTGCACCCTGCATGCTCAGCGCCGCTGCGCTCTTCTGACACTGCCGGCCTTGGGTGGGCCCGCCCAGACTCAGTACGTCCTGTTGGGCCGCCGACAAGCGCTACGCACCCTCTGGGGCAAGGGCGGCTCCAGCCCTGACTGACACCACAAAACAAGCCAGCAGCCCGCGGCCCACCTCCGTTCTCGGCCACATTGTTGGAGATGACCGAGGAGTTGAGGAGCACCGGGCAGTCCGCGTCGATGCACAGCCCGCCGCCCGTCCCCCCCACGCTGCAGTCCACCACCGGCCCCGCCGTCTGCCCCGTCGCCGCGTTGCCGCGCACGGTGCAGTTGCGCACGGCGACGCTGCTGTGGCCCTCGACCAGCGCCGCGCCGCCGCCGGACAGCGCGGCGTTGCTCTCAATGGCGGTGTCCTCGAGCAGCACGTCCCCGCAGTCATCGGCCGCGAGCGCGCCGCCGACGCCGCCAGCGCGGTTGCCGGTCAGCCGCGCGCCGCGCACGCGCACGCTCTTGGCGCCCTCCGCCAGGACGGCGCCGCCGCCGCCGCGTGCGCGGTTCGCGGCCATCTCGCCGCCCTGGATCAGCAGCGCCATCGGCCCCGCGGCGCGCACCGCGCCGCCGCCCAGCTGCGCCGCCGTGTTGTTCTTGAACAGGCAGGCGGTGAGCTCCAGGTCCGTCCCGATGCTGAGGGTGACCACCGCCAGCGCGCCGCCGGCCGCCGCCGTGTTGTTGTGGAACGCGCCCGCCTCGACCCGGCTGCGCGGCTGCGCGTTGGCGAGCTTGACGGCGCCGCCCTCACCGCCGGCGGTGTTGTTGACAAAGTGCGCGTTGGTGGCTGCGAGCCGTGCGTTGTCCGCGTACGCGCCGCCGCCGTGCGCCTCGGCCCTGTTGTGCGCCACGTCCGCCGAGGTGATCTCGAGCGCCCCGCCGCGGGAGAAGACGCCGCCGCCGAGGCCCGCCAGGGTGGGCTGGCCGCCGAAGGTGTAGGTCCGCCCCGTGTTGAGCAGCCACCGCGCGTCGTTGCCGGCCACGCTGCCCTGCGTCATCGCAAACGTCGAGTTGTCCGACGCCGCGCCGCCGCCGACGGCCGCGCGGTTGCCGGCGACGTCCGTCGAGTTGAGCAGCGCGCGGCTGCCGCCGAGCAGCGCGACGCCGCCGCCGACGCTCGCCTCGTTGGCGCGCACGCTGGAGCGGCGCAGCGCGAGGACGCTCGCGATCGCGGCGATCGCGCCGCCCTGCGCCGCCTTGTTTGCCTCAAAGGAGCTGCTGTCCACAAACGCCTCCTTCACGTTGTCGAGCTGCAGCCCGCCGCCCGGCCCGTCGAGCGCGCTGTTCTCGGCGATGCGGCAGCCGCGCATGCGCAGCTTGGCGGCGCGCAGCAGCACGCCGCCGCCGCCCTCGCTGCTGCCGGCGAAGCCGCCCGTGATGTTGGTGAACATGAGCGTGAGGTTGCCACTGGTGGCAAACACGCTGCCGGCGCCGCCCTTGGAGCTCTCGTTGAAAAAGTTGCCCTCCTCCACGGTGCAGTCGCTCGCCTGGCAGTACAGGCTGCCCGCGTGCAGCCGCGCCAGGTTGTCGTGCATCACTGTCGTCGTGAGCACCGCCTCTGAATTCAGCACGTGCACGCCGGCGCCCGAGCTGAACGCGCTGTTGTTGGCGATGAGGGTGTCCAGCACAGACAGCGTGCTGTTGACCAAATACACGCCGCCGCCCCAGGGCGCCAGGTTCTGCTGCAGGTCGCAGTTGAGAACCGACCAGGTGCTGAACTGGCTGTAGATCGCGCCGCCCGCGGCGTCGGTGCCGGTGGCCTGGTTGCCGTAGAGCTTGCAGCCCTCAATCACGATGGTGCTGTTGGCCATGGAGATCGCGCCGCCGAGCGCGTTTGCCGCGTTGATGTCGAAGCTGCTGGCCGTCACGTTCGCGGCCATGTTCCAGCCAAAGATCGCGCCGCCGTTTTGGGGGCAGGTGTTGTTGAAGAAGTTGCTGGCGCGGATCTGCCAGTCGCAGAAGCCGGCGCAGTAGAGCGCGCCGCCGTCGCGGCCGGCCCAATTGAGGGCGAAGCGCGACTGCTCCACCGTGACGTTGATGTAGCGGCCGTACAGCACGCCCGCCGCCATCTCTGCCTCGTTGCGCGTGAAATTGGATCGCCAGATGTTAACTGTGTTGCCGTCCTTGATGGTCGCGACGCCGCCGAGCAGCTTGGCCCAGTTGTAGTCAAACAGACTGTTGCTGAGCAGGACAGAGCTGCCCGAGCCGTTGACGTACAGCACACCACCCGCTGCAGTCGCGGTGTTGTTGTGGGCTGTGACGCCCTCGAAAATCAGGCGGCCGGCGTCGGACAGGTGCAGGCCGCCGCCGTTGCGGGCGCGGTTGCTGTCCATCACCACCGCGGTCAGGTTGACCGCGCCCGCGCCGGCGGCTGCGATGGCGCCGCCCTGGTTCAGCGCGCCGTTGTTCCACATCTGCACATCCTGCGCGACCAGCGCAGACTGCAGCACACCAATGCCGCCGCCGTTGTCGGCCGCATTGCCGCTGATGTTTGACGACATCACGCGCACACCAATCGACGGCGCGCCCCAGCAGCCGCCGGCTGGCAGCGTCGCGCCACGCACCATCAGGCCGCCACCCAGGCCGTCTGCGATGTTGTCAAATAGATGGCTGCCGCTGACAAGCAGGCGGCCGCCGTTGACCGCCACCGCGCCGCCTGCGGCTGCGCCGTTGCGTTGCATGTCGCAGGTGTCCACCCAGACCGCCGTGCCCGCCGCGTACACACCGCCGCCGGCGTCTCGCGCGGAATTCTCTATCAAAGCACAGCGGCGCAGAACAAGCGCCCCGCGCGTTGCATAGATGCCGGCGCCGGTCATGCCTTCGTTGGCAACCAGATCAAGATCTGAGAGCACCACCGCGCGCGCAGCCACTGGAGAGGCGACACTGACTGCGCTAGTGGTGCAGCCGGTGATGTTGAAGCCTTGCAGCACGACCCCCGACGCCCTGGTTGTGACGTGGACAGGGTGCATAGGCACGCAGGAGTTAAGAAGCTAGCAGAAACAATTAGAGGAGGCACAGCGCGGGTATCCTGCTGCACGTGGTCTCGGCACTGAGCTTCATGAACAGCATGCACTAATTGCTGTCATGCATGGCCAGCCAACTCCCAACAGGTGCGCGCCCGGCGCAGCATGGAAGCTTGCAATCCGAACTGCAATGCTGCCGCTCAGCTTGCTCAACTCACTTGATAGCCACAGCCGTCTTCGCCGCGCCACACTTCACCCTGATACTGGGCCCAGCAAAGGTTGCACCCGTGGGGTCGTAGCTTGTGGCCGTTGTGATGACAATGTCTGGCTTGGACACTACTAGAGTCCTGGCGGCGGACAGCGGCTGCTTCAAGGCCCGCACCACCAGCACAGTGGGCCCAACCGCCTGGTCCACGTACTGCTGCAAGTCGCCCCAGCTGGCCACCTGGACGCTGCGGGTCGCGTACGCTGGCACACCACCGCCCGCCTGCCAGGGCCCCAACATGCAGGCGTCCTGCACGGTGCAAGTGGGTGCATGAGGATGTCAAGGGCACATGCGGCGCCGGTAATGCATTGGCAAATCGGGTGAGCATCAAGTGGGCCTTCATACATATCGTGTGGTCGCTGATTCGACGAGCGTCACCCGCACGCGAAGCTGCCCATTCCCTTACTAGGCCCCGCGTGCAAACAAAGCGCCTGCAACACCAACAGCACGCGGGACACACTCCGCAGCATCAAGTGCCTTCAGTAAACTACTCAAAAAATCACCTGTGCTGCAGAGAAGGGCAGCACCGCCAGCAGCAGGGCGACGAGCAGCAGCGGCGCGCTCTTGAGGACCAGCTCCGCCACCTCCTGGCCCAGGTGCCGCCGCTCTGCCGAGCTCGCGCCCGGCCCCATGGCAGCCCCTCTGCTGCCACCACTCCTCAAAAGGCTAGCTTTTGGTCCCCTCGGAGTGCCCGCCCTGCAACAGGGGTAGCGCGTAGGTCATGAGCACCCATCATTGGGACGCGCCGGGTCACACGCAGTTCCGGCGAGCAGCTGGTGCGCCGCCAGCAGCGGCTGCCCCAGCCAGTGCCCGCAGCATAGTCCTAGTCCTCGACGTAACAATGATCAACCACAGCATGGTGCCGCGACTGCCTGCACAGCGCGCGTCTGCTGCAGCATCGGCACCCGTGCTGCCACCGAACGCTGAGTCCGGGAGGCGCGCGGCCAACTTTCATTATCCACCTCCCACCATCTAGGAGGGCGCCCTCCTGGGCTGCTGATGATGGGCTTGCTGTTTCTGCACTTGGACAACTTGTCGAGATGGCAAACGGTGATTTGAGCTAGAAGTCTTGTAAAGCGAGCGCCGAACAAACCATTTGAGACGGGTGGCTCACGACACCGTGGCAAACACCGTCCCCAGGACGCTTGCTCATGCTGGTGCCCCGCGTGTGGACTCGACGTGCTGCTGGCCCGCAACGCGATACTGGCCCTCAAGTATGCTTGAAACCACCATATGCTCCTGTCCTGGCTGCACGCCCAGCCGCGCCGACACGGTGCACTCGCCGCTGGCGCCACGGGGTGGGGGCGCCTGCCGCAGCCCATTCAGCCCCCGCATGTGTCAACCCCTTCCTTTGTACGCCCGAAATCTTGGTAACTTACAAATTATGAGCAAAATGGGCACTTCATGTGGCTTGCCAGTGCCCATGCAAGCGGTGGTCAAACATGTTACGAGTCAACACCGTTCAAACCAGTTGCATCAAGCAACGCAATCGTGTTTGATGACAAGGCACATGTGCGTGCCATCCTTCCGATTTCCTCATGAGCGACAAAGGCGCTGGAGCACCTCCTCTACTCGGCCATGGTATCGCCGCCCCCACCCCCGCCAGCAGCCGGCTGCTCACCACTGCCCCCTGCCTTGCTGGCCTCGCTGCTGCGCCCCTTGTTGGAGATGCCCAGCTGCTCCTTGACAAGAGAGCGCATCTCCTTGTTGAGCGACCGGCGTGCGTCCTTGTTTGCTGCGAGCTTCGTGAGCTTCTGCCTGGGGGGGGGGGGGAAGGTGTGGCACGCACTAGATGATGTGATGGCGAGGGTGGGGTAGCCACTGACCACTCTCTCGGATGGCGGACGCTTGTCAGCAGGACGTCAGCAGGGCTGCGGTTACAACAAATCATATGCTGGCCGACCATGTTTTGGACCGTGGGACTGATGCTGGTGTCTGCCTGCGCTGCGCTCTGCAGTGGCTGAAGACAACCCACGCCCGCGGTCGTTCTGCGCCCCATGCACCTGTGCGACTTCAAGCCGGCCACCTTGACCTTCAGCTGCTGCTTGAGTGCCATGCGATTGCGCTGCTTGTCCTTTGCTGTCGGCTGCACGGCCTGAGCCGCCTCCACATGCTGCTCAGTTGCGACGTCCTTCATGGCCGCGTCACCACCCTTGCTTTTCTTTGCCTTGCCGCCCTTCTTCTTGCTCTTCTTCTTCTGTCCAGCCTTTCCTCCAAACCCTACCTTCATCGTGAATACAACGGCGGCCGACTGGCGCAGGAGCGGCAGGAGCGGCAGCAGCAGCGGCGGGCGGCGGCAGTGGCGGCGGCGAGCACTGGTGGAGGCCCCTGGTGATCGTCACGCAGCAGGGGCGCGTAATTATTTGGTTGGTGCTATTGCAACTTGAACGCGCTCGCAACAGGGGCTACGCGTGTGGTGATGCCTGCGGCCAGTTGACCCAAAGAAGAGGGCTGCGAGTGCGGAGGAGATACCGGTTATTATTACCATACGAGTGTGCAATCAATCATGTAACATATCGTACGCGCCATCGACTACGGTAGCATTTTCACCAAAGATCAGACTGATCTTGCCAACATTCTTCTTGCAGCACAGCTCATAATTTCACCGCCAGCTCCAATGAGGCTCACAGCAAGCATGCGCACCCGCCGCGCCTAGGCACGGGCTGCTGTGCGGCTGCTCTCAACACTGCGACCTGCACGGACGCCGGGGCGTGTCGCCGCTCGCAGTTAGGAATCTTGGCCGGCCAGCAATCCAGCAGAGCACCACGCACGTTCCAGTACCATGAAGCGCAGCCTGAGCAACATTGCTGGCACACTGCTGTTACGCAATAGAGGGGGCCAGGTGAGCAGGCCTCAGCAGGACCAGGCCGCAGGCAGCACGCCGCGGCGCACCACGTCGCTTTGAGCGCTTGCAACATCGCGTGTCCTGCAGATTTTGAATCAATCTTGATCCATTCTGAGGTTTGCAGTCATTATCAACCTCATATACACCTGTACCTGCTTCCTGCAGAGCGCTTGGAGTTCAGTAGCCAAGGCTGCGAGTCTGCCAGAAGAGGCAACGTCCGATGTCGGGTGCGTCCCAGGAGCGCGCAGCAAAGAGACACGTGAGGGCCTAGCTGCGTTGGTGGGCTGTGAGTTGTTTGCACCATGTCCTCGGGGCAGCTTGAGATGCTAGCGCTTCTGGCTTGCAGAAATCTGCTCCCTCATGGAGCAACCACCGGCCAAAATCTTGCTCTCCCCGTGTGCAGGATCTCCCGCGGAGGCGCCCACGTCCACGCCCGTTCTTGGATGGCACCCCCCAGTGCTGAGGTGCTCGCTGCTGCCGGCTGCGGCGGCTTGGCCCTGAGGTACAGCCTGCTGTCCTTGGTACAGGCACGACTTGCCAAAAGAGGCGACTACAGTACAGGCTGGGGTGCCAGTGCCGGCAGCCCCAGCAACTGCGCCAGAAACAGCACCGCCGCGTCAGGCCCCGGCTGCGCGCACCCGTCGCCGCCGCCAAGCGCCATCAGCCCTCTTGGCCTCGGCCTGGGTGCCGCCGCTGCAGCCGCAGCCGCAGCCACTGCGCCCGCGGGCATGGCGCTCGCTAGCTTGACCCCAAACTGGCAGCGGATGGACCGCAACTGGCGCAGCAATAGGTGGGGCTTCTTTAGCCCGGACAGGCGGGTGTCAGAGCTCATCATGGCGCTGAATGGCGGGATGTACCTGCTGCAGCAGGCGTATCCAGGGCTGGTCCTCAAGCTCGCGAGAGTAGGTCCCAGGGTGCCTCGTGCCCAGCCCAGCCGCCCTGCTGCCTGGTGCCGCTGCCTGCTGCCAGCTGCCTGTGGGGACTGTAGACCCTGCCCTCCATGGGGCTCTGTGTTGATGGCAGCCTGCGTGCTGGCCTGTGCCTGGTTAACCCCGGCCCGTGCATGCTCACGAGGGCGGCGGCCTGCCCGCCCGCCCACATTTCAAGCTTGTTGAGAAGACACCAGCCCGACAGAGTCTCACCTCCTGCCAACCTTTGGCCACACTCGCTCACAGGTGAACCACCTGGTCAGCCAGGGCGAGGTGTGGCGGCTGCTGACGCCCGCCCTGGTGCACGCCAACCTCTTCCACCTGGCCATCAACACGCTGTCCCTGTACATGATCGGGCCCTCGGTCGAGGCAATCCTGGGGCGCACGCGCTTCGCCGCCGTGTACGCCGCGTCCGCTGTGACGGGCAACGCGCTTTCGTGGTGGATGGGCTCGACCGGGTTCAGCATGGCGGTGGGCGCGAGCTCGTCAATTTCGGGGCTTTTTGGCGCCTATGGTGAGAGGCAGACCACGTACGCATATGTTGTCTCTTGCGAGCTGCTCATAGAGCTGCTTGCAGCATTGCATGGCAAAGCCGGGTCATCACCACATTGCTCAACACCATCCTCTTTGTTCCCAAGCCCCCATGCATTCGCCGCCCTTGTGCTCTGCGCAGTCGCGTTCCGCTGGCTGAACCGTCACACCTTTCACCTGAGCGGCAGTGACTTGAGCTGGTTTGCGCAAGTGGTTGGCATCAACGCCCTCATCCAGATTGGCTCGCACAGTGTCGATGGCTGGTGGGTCCATGTGCATTGTGGGTTGTGCAGGTATCGGAGCTGGCAGCATTCGTGCTGGGTGCATGCAAAGGAAAAAGACGGGAATTCCATGCAGTGATCGAGTTCCTGTGCGTGATGTCCCGCTTGAAGCCGCTTGCCCCCACC
Source organism: Monoraphidium neglectum (assembly GCF_000611645.1). Taxonomy (NCBI): domain Eukaryota; kingdom Viridiplantae; phylum Chlorophyta; class Chlorophyceae; order Sphaeropleales; family Selenastraceae; genus Monoraphidium; species Monoraphidium neglectum. The sequence continues at coordinate 8,383 of NW_014012862.1, forward strand.
ACACACGCTCAGGTCGCACCTTGGCGGCGCACTGGGCGGAGCAGCGATTGTCGCGCTGATGGGCCCGCGGCCAGGAAAATGGTGACAGCCTGTACGTGTATCTGCGCATTCGGTGTGTGTGGATCTGGCGGCGGCTACTTTGTGATGTGCATGTTGATCTCGGCCTGATCCTGGCTGGCGTTAGTCTGAGCTGTACATGCATGCGTAACAACTAGCAAGGCACTGTGATTACTGGGCACTGGGATGGCGGCCGGCCACTGCCTGTGCCACGCAGGCCGGCGCGGCTGTATCATATATACACACATAAGCCTCTTGCAGCGACCGTCATCTGATCAGCTGTATAATATGTCAAATATGCACGGGCATCTACACACGAACCATGAGCTCGCTTCCACCCGCTGTTACCCGCCTTTCGCGCGCGTCAGATCACGATCCTCTCCGTGAGGCCCTGGCTATAGCCATCGTGCAGCAGAAACGTAGGCAGATCCAGGAGCTGCAGCACCTGCGGTGTAAAGTTGCCAGGGTTGAGGCTGAGTTGCAGCAGCAGCAGGCGACGGCGGTGGAGCTGAGGCAAGCAGCTGCAAGGCTCGCATCATACCAGCAGCAGCAGCAACCAATTGGGAATAGTGCGGCAAGAAATTCTGGCGCTCCACAGCACAGCCTGCCGCAGCACTGGCTGCCACCACTCTCAAACGGCCGCCCTGGGACGCAGCCGGATGATGGCAATGAGGCAGCGCTTGACCTGGCGCCCCTGGCGCGGCAGGTGGCCACTGCCGCTGAGCATGTGACGAGCCAAGTGGCTCGCGACGTGTTGAGCGGCAAGGCACAAGCACTGTCCGGCATGCTGCTCGCCAACGTACGCATGGTGCGGGTGCTGCGCCTGGACAGCGGCGGCGCGGCGGCGCTTCGCGGCCCTGTGGGCAAGCCTGGCGCGGCCAGTGCGGCGGCAGAGGTGGCAGATTTTGTGTCTGGTACCCTGCTGCACACACCTACGTCTAGCCTGAGCCAGGCGTACCTGCGTGAGAGTGCAGCCGCGCTTGCCGCTTGCCTGTCCTGCTCCACGCCAACCTTCAGAGACAGCACAGCCGGCAGTGCGGCAAAGCGCTCTGCCGCGGCAGCAACAGACAGGCTGCAGTCTCTTGACCTCGGGGTGCAGGGAGGCGATCCAGGCACAGGCGACGTCAGGGGCACGGCGCTGTCCGTGGTCGAAAAGCTGGTAGGCCAACTGCTGGAGGCGGCCATTCCCATCACCCCTGCCACCAGCCAGCCAGCCCAGGATCATCAGCGGCAGGCAGCTGCCGGGCCGGCGCAGGCGCGCTGCGCGCTGCACGCACTCGCGTCGCTGCCACCTACAGGTGCGGCGCTGCTGCGCGGCTGCTTCGTGCACCTGCGGCGCCTGTGCAGCGCGCTGGCGGCGCCACGGGCGGGCGAGCTGCGCGATGAGGGTGGCGGCTGGGGCGGCGGGTTGGGCGGTGGCGCGCCTAGTGCGCTCTGTGATGAGATGATGGCCTGTGAGGCGGCACTTTTCGAGTCGTCCCAGGAGCTGCTGGAGCTGATAGGGGTGAGCTGAGGCTTGGACTGGCATGGAGGCGTGAAGTACGCCAGCCCCTGCGGTGGGCGAGATGCACCCTGCAGCCAGTGAAATCGCTCGTGTTGGTTCATGTCTCTTTGTTTGCGGCCGTGGAATCGATGGGCGCCGCTCACACGGCCAGCGCCTCTGCTATCTTCACACCGCCTCAGGTGCTCTGCACAGAGCAGCTGCCCGCTTGGGCGCCCGCCCTGTCGGCTGCCACAGCCCCTCCGCCTGCCCTTGGCCTGCTGCCGCCGCTCCTGGCCGAAGCAGTGGATGCAGCGCTAACGGCGCACGCGGCGTTGCCAGAGCTGCAAGATGCGTTCCCTCTGCTGGCCGAAGGCATCTGCAGCACTGTGGGCCAGCTGGCCGCGGCCCTGCAGCACATTGCGTCAGATCCTGGGCTGTGCATCGGGCCAGGGGGCCCGGCGCTGAAGGGGGCGTGCGTGAAGCTCTGTGTGCGGCTGCGGGACGCGTTCATGCCTGATGCAGCCACTGTGTAACAAGTTGCCAAGGATCCCCACCCCAGATCTGCATGCCATTCCTGTCCCTGAATGGATTTGTCAAAGGTGGCTGGTGACACCAGCTGACAGCAGTGTTGGGCGTTGCTGGCGCCAACCAACTCACCGCACATCTTAGTGAGAGCCAAGACACCATAGCGTCCCGTGCTCGTTTGACTCACTATTTGTCTCGCCACATGCTCTAGTCATCCAGTTCAACAGTGTGCAGAGGAGTTGTGGCCCTGGCTGTTTTATTGATTGTTCAAATCAGCAACCAAAGAAACCACTGGACTAAGAAAGCTCGTTTTGATATGTGCCATGATGCGAGCAACAAACGTTACAGGGGGTGCACGGCCGCCGCAGGCGTAGCCGCCGCTGCTGGTCGCGCCGCTGCCGCTACCGACCGCTCAGCGGCGAGCGCCGCCGCTTCAGCGCTTGCCACGGCCGATGTTCTTGGCGGCCGGCGCCTGCTGCTTGGAGGCGGGCGCCTTCTGCGCCTTGGCCTTCTCAGCCTTGGCCTTCTTGGCGCGCTCCTTGATCTCGCGGATGGCCGCCTCGCGGCTGGCCTGGCGCACCTCGGGCTTCTCCGCGCGGCGCTTGTTGATGACCTCGAGGGACGCGCCGGTGAGCGCACGCGCGGTGGCCTTGTTGGCGGTGCGGCGCTTCTTGCGAGAGACCTCGGACACCTGGTCCTTCTTGTGCTGCTTCCTGTTTAGGGTTGGGTTGTGCAAGTACACACAAGGCAAAATCTGAGGCCAGCGGTGCAGCAGGCGTAGCACAAGAAGAGAGATGCACCCACAGCTGCAGCTTGCCAGGTGCAAAAGCACCATCACGCACATGGAGCCTGCGAGCTGCCACCCCAGCTGCGTGTCCTGCAACGCCGCGGCGCTTCCCGCAATCTCGTGCAGTGCGGGCAGCCCAAACCACCCCTGGCCGCCCCATGACGGCGCACCTGTACGTGGTGGTCCACGCCAGCTTGGCGGGGCGCAGCCTGTTGTGGTACAGGCTCTTCGTCTTCTTGTTCAGGAAGAGGTACTGCAAATTTCACACAGCGGGCGAGGTGGGGCCCACACGGCAACGCGGTGAGCGCGGTCCGACGCGACGGCTGCTGCAGCAGACCGTTGGGCCGTGCAGGCTGCGCTGCTGCCACTGCCGCGTGCAGCGCTGCGCGTTGAGAGCTGTGTGCAGCGGACGCTAAGAAACTCTGTCAAGTCGCGCAGTCCACACCAGCCAGGCGCGCACCTGCTGGTTGTCCACCCGGATGAACAGAATGCCGCGGCCGGGGTAGATCCGCAGGCCGCTGAAGCGGCACAGCGTCGTCTTAAGCACCATGACTGCCGCTGTGCCCCGCTGCTGCTCAAGGTCCTGCGGATCGGAACGCGTCCACATGCAAAGGGGTGTTGCAAATTCTTGCACGGCAGAAAAGATCATGGACGGTGGGCTGCTGCTAGGGCCACAACTGCCACAGCTCTGCGCACTGGAGTCCTTGCTGTCGGCACATGTCATTCCTTCCTGCAACTACGGGTTGCTATGCATTGTCTGCCTGGAATGCTATCGCTCCACGAGCATTGCTGTCTGCCCCATGCTGGGACTGGTGCGATCACTGCTCTCCGTCACAGCCGGCCTGATGTATGCCAGCTGGGCAGGCTGCCGGGTGATGCCGTGCACCTGACGCCAAAGCAATCATTGTGCTGCGACTTCACACCAGTCCGCCGTGCTGCGGCTGTGGTTGCTGCAGCAAGCAGCGCCGCCGCCCAGCTGCTCACAGTACAAGCCTGCAGCGGCGGCCGAGCCGCTGCGCAGCTCGTCAGCGCTGCACTCGGCGAAACTGATAACCCTCTTGCATACTGCCAAGCACGACTGGAAGGCCTTGAGGGCCAGGCGGCACCGATCACTGCCTGGCCTCCGTTGGCTGATGCGGCACTGGCTGCCAGCTGAGGGCTCTGGATATCGAAGAAACGCCCTGAAAAACATGTCAGGCTTAACAGACGCCACAGCGGGGAGCGCTGTGCCACGACCCGGAGGCTGCGCGCACAGGTGCAGTCTCTCCGCGCAAGCCCCGCTCACCTTCGAAAGGACTCCGGATACGTCAACCACTTGGGGCTGTCAAGAGGGCGTCGTCTAGACTCGTCAGGCATTTTGTTCCCGCAGGAGCTGAGGGGTCGCCAGAACGTGTGCTTGCAGCACGAAAACAACAACGCGGGTGTGCCTCCTCCTTTCCAACGGGACTTTGCACAGGCCTCCGTCGCCTGTTGCTACACACGCAGCCACCAAGACCGGAACAGAAGGTGCGCCTTCGTGCTGCACCTCCGCAGCCCCTCAACAGGCGTGCTGGCGTGGGAGGGAACGTAGGGAGGTCCTGAGCATGAACTGTGGCCGCGGCATTGCGTTGCAGCGCTCCAGAAAGGCGAGGCCGCCATGCACAGCCGCTCGGTTTGGTGCTGCCTCACACGGCGTCAGGGGCTCCGCATGGTGCCCTCCGGTGCTGGTCTTATATCAGCACGATATGTAGCCATCCATGCGTGGCCAAGCGGCCCCTAGGGCGGTAGGCTAACCCGCAGATCGCTGCAACAGGTCCGCCTCTGATCCCCGTGGCCTCGCGTCTTTCTGACCCCCAGGCACCATGGCCGAGGGCAAGCAGCATCTTTCCATCGTTATCTGCGGTCATGTCGACTCTGGCAAGTCGACGACGACCGGCCGCCTGCTCTTTGAGCTCGGCGGTATCCCTGAGCGTGAGCTGGAGAAGCTCAAGGAGGAGGCCGCTGCCCTGGGCAAGCAGTCCTTCGCCTTCGCCTTCTACATGGATCGCCAGAAGGAGGAGCGCGAGCGCGGTGTGACGATCGCCTGCACCACCAAGGAGTTCTTCACCGAGAAGTGGCACTACACCATCATCGACGCCCCCGGTGCGCTGCGAGGCGTGGCGCACCATGCTGCACAGCTGCTTGGCAATGTGGTCATGGTGACATGATGTCACATATCCAATCTTGTATGGGGCTGCTCGTAGGATTGCAGCTCGCTGCATGCGCGGCAATTAACAGCAACAGTTGTTGTGTTGTACCTGCACAGCGGGTGATCTGGCGCGATCTGCTGGTGGTTGCGCCACCACCCACCTCTGTGCTGCTCGCTCTCCCGCACGCTCGCTTCTCAACAGGCCACAGGGACTTCATCAAGAACATGATTTCTGGTGCCGCCCAGGCCGACGTGTGCCTGCTGATGGTGCCCGCCGACGGTAACTTCACCACCGCCATCCAGAAGGTGCGCACTCACCGATGGGGTTTGGGCCCGCTCTGCCCGGTCGCGGGCACGGGCGCTTCTCTGCAGTCTGAGGTCAGACGCTGATCAACACAGCGGCTTTCGGGACAAGCGGTGTTATTGTAGACGCTGCAGCTGCAGGCGCGCCACGCAGGATGCTAACGGGCTTGCGCCCCTTTTTTCCGAAACCCCCCAGGGTGACCACAAGGCCGGTGAGATCCAGGGCCAGACCCGCCAGCACGCGCGCCTGATCAACCTGCTGGGCGTGCGCCAGCTCATCATCGGCGTGAACAAGATGGACAGCGACACGGCCGGCTACAAGGAGGAGCGCTACAAGGAGATCCGCGACGAGATGAAGCACATGCTCGCGCGCGTCGGCTGGAAGGTGCGGGGTGGGCGGTTGCGGGGTGCGGGACCCTGCAGCAGGGCCCGGCTTGACGATGGCGCCGCCGCGCGGTCAGAGGGCCGCTGTCAGGGTGATCTGGAGGGGGATATTCGATGCGACCGGGCAGCTGGCCAGCCGCCCTCACAGGCTCAGGTGGACAAAGCATTGCGCATGCCGGCAGCTGCTGACACCAGAGGGTGCTCAAGCATGCTGCTACAAAGTAGCCACACACACTGTCCATGCACTTAATTTAATATGTTTGTCATGCCTCCCTCCCGCCCGAAATCCCCCCTCACCACAGCCCGACTTCATCGAGAAGAGCGTCCCCGTGGTGCCCATCTCGGGCTGGATGGGCGACAACCTGATCAAGAAGAGCGAGAACATGAAGTGGTGGGACGGCGTGGAGGTGAAGACCATCGACGCCCGCACCGTCAAGGTCACCACCCTGCTGGACGCCCTCAACGACATGGTCATCGTGCCCGAGCGCAAGGTGCGCCCCGCACCGATGTGTGCATGCGTGCATTGCGGGACGCTGCGCACGGACAGGCGTGCCTGTGCGCGTGATGGGGCACCCGGTGTCTGCACCTGTGAGGGAGTTTTTTGTGTGGGCGGGAAGCGGTCAAGCAGGCGTTGCCCTCGACACATCGCAGCAGCTGTGACGGCCTGACTAACCAGTTCCACGCACCCAGCTCTGCGATGGCCCCATCTTACCACACAACTCGCTTTCTGACACCCTCCTCGGCCACTCCCCCCTCCCCCTGTGTCCCCCCTCCAGACCGACGCCCCCCTGCGCGTGCCCATCTCTGGCGCGTACAAGATCAAGGGTGTGGGTGATGTGCTGGCCGGCCGCGTGGAGCAGGGCATCGTGAAGCCCGGTGATGAGGTGATCTTCCTGCCCACCCACACCACCGCCAACCCCTGCGTGGGCAAGGTGTTCACCGTGGAGATGCACCACAAGCGCGTGGACAAGGCCGGCCCCGGCGACAACGTCGGCATGAACATCAAGGTGCGGCGCGGGCAGCGGCCACAGGGGGGCGGCGGGTGCCACGACGGGAGGGGCCGGCGCGGCAGCAACGGTGGAGCTGTTGCTCACTCCCTGGTGAACCGACCTGGCTGCTGCTGCCTCCTGGCGCGCAAGCCCTGCTGTGCCCACGTGGTCGCCGTACCTTCTTTCACACGCGCACACATTGCCATGCGCATGTACTTACCCTTACACTGGACACCCGCCTCCCCAGGGCCTGGACAAGGGCAACATGCCCCGCACCGGCGACGTGATGATCCTCAAGTCTGACCAGACCCTCAAGCCCTGCAAGGACTTCACCGCCCAGATCCAGACCCTGGACATCCCCGGCGAGGTCAAGGCTGGCTACAGCCCCATCGGCTTCGTGCGGTGCGGCCGCTCGGCCTGCAAGATCACCAAGATCAACTGGAAGGTCGGCAAGGAGACTGGTGGCAAGAAGCTGGACGCCCCCCACGCCCTCAAGGCCAACGAGATGGCGGAGGTCGTGTTCGAGCCCTGCCAGCCCCTGGTGAGCGCCGCGGGCATGGGGATGGCATGTGGCGGGGCCGGCCGGGCAGGGCACTGGGCTTTCAGGGCTGGCCTGGACGGCGCGGGTGGATTTCCCCGCCCAGAGAGGGCCTGCAGCACGCGGGCGAGCCGGCCGGCAGCAGGCCGCGCTTGCCAGCCCTGTGCGTCCCTCGCCTCGCCTCCACCCCTGCTGATCCCCCACCCCCGCCTCCGTGCGTCCTTTCCAGGTGGTGGACCACTTCAAGGCGTGCGAGGGCCTGTCCCGCATCGCTTTCCTGGACGGCAACACCGCGGTCATGCTCGGCAAGGTTACCGCCGTCTCCCAGTGAGTAGACTGAGGCTCTTATGGGGGGGCCAGAGGGGTCGCGTGCCTGGTCTGGCCCGGCGAAATGTTGCTGCCTGTGGTTCAAAGCAGCCGTCCGTGCCTCCCAACTTGTTGCAGCCAACAGTGTTTGTGCCCTGCTTGACGCTAACCCTACTCCCCACCTCGCCTCTCGTCCCACCTCGCAGCAAGTAAGCGGCTCACCCCCGTCCATCCCTGCTGGCGAGGTTCGCCGCCACGGCGGACACGCGGCGGCGGCGGCCGCGCTGGCAGTTGCTGTGGCGTGCCCGGTGCGGCCGTTGGGCTGCCTGGCGGCCGCGGCAGGTTGAGCGCTTCACATTGCTGTCCGCAGCGGCTGAGAAGCGGGGCGGCCCCCCGCCGCCCCCTGCGCCGCGCCTCGCGCGCACGCGGGCCTTGCGCGCGCCCCACCGCCCCTCCTTCCGCATTGATGGCTTGGCGAGGTGTGTGGGGGCGCTGGCCTCGTGGCGCCGGATGGGTGCGGCGCGCGCTGCCGCGACTTTCGGCTCCAAGTTCTCACTGTGAGTGCACCCTGAGGAGGCTGTAAATGCGGATTATATGGCCCATTGTGAACCAGTCCGTCAGCAGGCCACTCGCTCAGCGCAGCTCTGTCGCTCTGTGGGCTGCGGGGTGTGTCGGTTGTCAAGCAGGGGTGTGGGCTCGCTGCAAAGCAAGGGCAGCACGGGGCGGCAGGCACAAGGGGTGAGCCAAGGCAAGATCCCGTGTTGATCCCGTCGCAGCAGACAGCAACCTGATGGTGCTCGAGCAAGCAAACAGCATCTACTCGGAAGCCTCAAAATTGGCCCTGAATAGCAAGCGTGAGTTGATAATGGCTCTAAGTGACAGGAAGGGTGGCAGGATATTGGCAAGCAAGAAGGGTGCAACATGACGTGCACAGCAACGGCACCTGGGCCCCACCAGCAAGCGCAGCAGCACTCTGTCACACGCCTGGCCGGTCGCTGTCTGGCAACCCCCTGCTGCACTGGCACAGGATTCGCTCGGCCACCAAAGGAACCCTTGGGCGGCAGCCGCGTTCCACCGATAGCCAACCTTGTTACTCAGGTGCCCCACCCACTGAGCTTGCGGGATGGCAGCGACATGCGCGCACCGCACTTTCAGCGCAGGCACGCACGCGCCGCGCGCGTCGAGCGGCGTTCATCCGTTTTGTATCGGGCCGGCAAACGGGCAGCCACGAGGCGCACCGCAAGGAAGCCTGGCCCACACCTGACCTGCCGTGCAGAGCCAAAGATATGCCCTCGCAAAGGCTGCCGCCTGGGGCGCGGCCGCGCAGGGCGCTTGTTACGACGGTCACCTGCGGCCGCCGGCCTCCAAAGTCTTAAATAGCGAAGTCATGAGTCAATGCGTGGTTTTGTTGTATGTGAGGGCCGACGGCCGCGCGGCGGGGACCGCCGCCGGCGCTGCTGCGTAACCGCCGGGCCCGGGCTGCTGCGGGTAGACCGCGCAGCCGCGCCTTTGTGCAGCAATTTGCGGGTCGTGTTGTCCCCTTGAGCATCTCAAGACCTTGCAAGCGCAATAGGGCGAGCGGCGTGCGTGGGCGCACCCTAGGGCCGCATTCCAAAAAGGCAGGTCAGGTGACGTTGAGTGGTTTGTGCGTGCAGTTTATGGCTGTGCGTGGCCGCTGCGCCGCAATCAGGCAGGCCCGAGTTTCTGGCGGGCTGCCCTTGCGCCTGCCGCCGCAGCCGGGCGCCGCAAGCTCACGCGTCCGCCCGGCGGGGCGCGCTGGCATGTGGGCGTGCGGGCAGGCGGGCGGGCGGGCGGGCGTGCGGGCGTGCGGCGACCGCGCAGGCGGCCTGCGCGGGTGGGAGATAGAGGTGCGGGGGCGCTCGCGGGATGCGCCCCCGCGTGCTGGTGCCGCGCTGCTGCCGGCCTGCTGCTGCGGCTGCGGTTGCTGGTACCCCTGCGCCCCGGCCTTGCGCCAGGTGCAAGCCGGGCCCATGTAAGCGAGAGCAGTCGTGCGGCGGCAAAGGCGAAGCGAGCGAGCGCCCCCAGCCGCCGCATGGCCCGCATGGGCCGCTGACCAATTTCGGGCGAGCGCGCGGTGTCGCACGTGCAAGCGGCCGGACGGCTCTATGGTGCCAATTGGAAGCTGCTCGCTGGGCGGGGTTGGGCGAGCTTCAAGGCAGTTGCCCCCCGCCGCCTGCCGCGCTGTGCGCGGAGCCGGTGCTTAGCGGCGAGTGCCAGCGGCGCCCCAAGGGCCGAAGAAACGCAGGTGAGGTGAGGCGGTGGCGTTGAGAGGTCGCGGGGCGCGCGCTGACGCGGGGCGGCGGACGGTGTGCCCCAATCACGGGCGCAAAGGCGCGGGAAAATCTGGGCGTCTGCCGCGAAGGACTGCGGCGACAGATGGGGCGCGGCAGAGGCGGGCGCGCGCGACGGGGCGGGCGCGGCGCGGGCGCGCCTGGGATCGGACGTGCGGCGGCGGCGGGCGCATGGGAGCGCTGGGCGTGGCGGGGGTTGCTGGGGTCTTGACCAAACAGGGCTTCTGCAGTATTGCTTTGGGTCCGCAGAAAAGTAGAGTGGCGGGACGGATATAGGAGGGGTTTATGCAACCCCTTCAGAGCCTGATTTGGTAAGGGGCGCCATCGGCTGAGGGATCTGAGCGTTGGGGGTGCGCAAGTGCTGCTGCCAGGTGCCAAGCCATAATCGGTGCCGAGAGGGTCGTGTGCAGTCAATGAGGGTCGTACTACGCTAGTAGCCCCGGCCACGCCGCCCGGCACGGTGCAATGCGGCGGTGGCCGGCGCGTTCGGAGGGGCCGGGTCCGCCGAGCGTTGGAGCCGCGGCGCTCGAATACGAGCCGGCGGCCGTGCCCTTGCGGGCTGGGGCGCGTGGAAGCAGCGCGCGCCGCTCAAAGGGGCGAAAATTGGGGCTTGCAGCCCGGCGAGCGGCGCGGGGCGCGTTTGGTGACGATATGCCGGGCCAGAGTGCGAAGTGCAGGCGCCCCCGCGCTCGCCGGTGAGAGACCGCAGCGCAGCGCGGTCCGAGCTTCTGCACCGGCGCTCCGCGGCGGCAATCCCTGTGGTCGTGCGTGCAGGAGCGAGCGCGCACTCGCTTGCCCCGCCGCAGCCCCGCGACAACTGCTTGAATTTGATGCCGCGGGCAGCGGCAGGGCAACGCAGCGGCGCCAGTTGCGGCGGTAGGCGACACCAAGGCATGCGTTGCTGGAGTTGATCTTGCGTCATCGTTGTTCAAAATTACTTCACCATGACATTAAGTTTCCCACTTCATGTCTGCTCAGCCACCCAAGCCAGCACAGCTGAGCGGCCCTCGATTTTGGCGGCAATGCCGAGTGTCCAAGAGCCCGCGCGGCCCCAGGCAACCCCATAGTCCCACCGC
>NW_014012862.1:19490-20907 GCF_000611645.1 Monoraphidium neglectum
CCGCCGCCGCGGCCCCCGCCGCCCCTGCCGCCGCCGCCGCCGCCGCCGCCGTCGCTTCCGCCGCGGCCTCGTCCGCGCGCGCGCGCGCCCTCAGCGCCGTGGCCTCCCCCTCCCACTGCGCGCGGTTCGATGCGGCGGCGTACAGCAGCGGCCCGGTGGCTGGCAGCAGGGTGGCCCACGCGTGGGCCATGGGGAGGGCCACGACGGTGATGAGGCCGGCCTGTGACCAGGAGACGCCGGGTTGGGCGCGGTCCATCAGGGGCGACACCGGTAGGCCCAACTGTCGCTCCCGGTCGCCCTGCAGAAGGACGGGGGGGCAGAAGGTGTTTTGTTGAGGGGTAGGGGCGAGGCGGGGCATTGGGCCTGTGGCGCTCTGGCCGGTGTAGTGAAGTTCAACGCATGTGCGACATACGTGAGTGCACAGCGTACAGGCACATGCATATGCGCAAGCGTGCATACACACACACACACAAGCACACACATGTGTGCACGCAATAACACACGCGCTCGCACACATGCACGCATTCACCCTCCAAACGCATTCAACCATCCCCATGCTGCCGCCACACGCACGCACACGCGCACCAAACACACATCAAAAATTCACCGCAAACACACACCACACACACACACACACATGTGCGCGCGCACCGCCCACCTGCGCAAACATCTCCTCCTCCAGCCGCGCCACCCACCGCCGGTGCACCCCCCAGGGCGCCATCAAGTGCCCCACGTCCGCAAACTTAAGGGCCACCTGCAGCAGCAGCTCCTGGCTGCGCGGCAGCAGCGCGGGGCCCTGCCGCGCGAGCTCTGGGGCGAGGGCCTGGAATGCGGCCATGAGGGGGAAGTGCTGCTGCATGTCTGTGGCGAGGACGGCGCCGACCAGCAGGCGGCGGAGGCGGCGGGCCTTGTCGGGGGGCAGGGACGCCGCAAAGTTGTAATGCTGGGGTAGGGGGATTTGGGGGGGCAGCCCGCGGACGGGGCGTTTGAAAAAGGTTGTGTGCACGTAAGTGTGTGTGTGTGTGCACGTGAGTGTGTGTGTGTGTATGCACGTGAGTGTGTGTGCACATGAGTGTGTGTGCACATGAGTGTGTGTGCACATGAGTGTGTGTGTGCGAGTGTGTGTGTGTGTGTGTGTGTGTGTGTGTGTGTGCACGTGAGTGTGTGTGTGTATGTGCACGCACGCACCTATCCGCACCTACGGCTCTCTTCCTTCCCACACACACACATATGTGCGCACACACACATGCGTGTGTGTGCTGAGGTACGACAGTGTTCCCACGCGACAGGCCCAACGGCTTACGCGCCCAGCCCCTTTGCCCCCAACTGCGCCCCACCTCCTGCCGCATGAGCTTGAGCGCCGCCGAGGCGTGCTCGTTCTCCTGGGGGCTGACGTCATTGTATGTCAGCGCCAGGT
>NW_014012861.1:0-20669 GCF_000611645.1 Monoraphidium neglectum
GGGTCAGAGAGCACAGCAGCGGCGGCGGACCGAACGACACCTGCCGCGGCGGCCCGCGGGCGCGGCTGACGCTGCCACCTGTCCGTCCGTCATGACCACCCAAGTACGAGGCCGAAAGGGCAGCGCCCGCATGTAGGCCTGGCAGGCGCTGCAGTTGGTGCAGGTGCCAGGCGTCGCGGCGCTGCTGTCCTGCGCCCGCCGCGGCCGCCGCGACGCCGCCTAAGCTACTGAAGTGCTGGCGCAGCTGCTTCTCAAGATTAGAAGCGCGGTGCCTGAGCTCCTGCGCCCAAGCTAAAGGCTCCATGCTAGCGTTCGACAGCTGCTGCAGATCAATCAACAAGTTTTGAGAATAGTTCCGAGCAGTTGTCAACTGCAGCAGACGGCAGCGGTCACAAAAACGTGCTTTGATAACACTGGATGCGTTTGCATGCGATCCTGTTGCTGGTGCTGCCTCACTCGGTGACAACGATTCCTTGCGACTAAAGGACGTATGTGCCTCTGGATTTGGACGTATATATAGTTAAGAAAATCATTCAGTTTTGCCCTAGTCCGCCTGCAGCACCATGGATTGCAGGATCACTACCGCATGTGAGGGGGGTCACTACAGGTGCAGGAGCCAATGGCTCGATGCTGAGTTTTTAAACATTCAAGGGTCGACATAAAGAAACAACAGAAAATGTGCGGGAGATGCAAGGCCTTGGGCTTCAACCAACATGATTTCATTTAATGAAAAGTTGGGGACAAGGCGGTCAAAGCACAGACGTTGACTGTCCCGGCAGCCCCAGCTGTGGGGCGATGAGATGCGCGAGATAGCAGTTTGTACTTTAGCATAAACATTTCATTGCAAATGGCATTCAATCTGCCCAGCACAACGGCGCAGCCTGCAATTGGTTCAGCGTGTGAAGACGCACTGCGGTGAGGAAGGCTCCAGTGTGGTGCTCAGGGGACAGGTGCGATTGCCGCGCTAGCGGAACGGCCAGGTGTGATTTTCGTGTTGGGAGTATGTACAGCTTGCTGATCGCCTCACATTGCCTGACCCACGCTAGCTTGACCCCAGCGCGGACCGGCAGGCGCACGCGCGGGCCTGGGCGCGGGTCTGGACGCGGCCTCAGCATTCCCTCTCCATTCTCGCTGTCGCTTTCGAATGCTGATGTTATGATCTTCCACACATCCAGGCTACTGTTGATCTGAACAGGCTGTGTCAGGTGGCCGCTCGCGCTGCATGCAGTGACCCGGGACGGACGGACGGAGCCAGCGACGCGTGATTGCGTCAGGGCCGGAGTCTACGGGGTCATCTTGACAGATTCAAGACGCCAAACAATTTTATCGGGATTTCTAGTCTCACAACAGCAGATGCAAGACACGGTGGCCCACACGATTGTCACACCCGTGACAGGGGATCGCACGCACCTCGCTCTATCGGCTTTTGTTCGGAAAATACGTGCCTTGATCTACAGATGAGCATACTTCTACAAAGTCTCATAAGCTAGCCTTCGGTACCATCGCCGCTGCGCGCGCACATCTGCACACAGCAACAAAAATGGCGTCCCTGGCGCGAGGCATCGGGTTCTTCCAGGTCCCCGACATGAGCGGAAAGCTGGCGGTTGTCACGGGTGAGCGGGCCAGGCCGTGCAGGGGCCGCAATTGACTGGGCGCGCGCGATTGTGGCGGTCGGGGGCCGCCGCTGACGTCACCCTGCTCGCGGCAGTGGGCACGTGCGCGCTGCGCCCTCTATGCTAGCCAACTCTGGGAAGCGACTTGGATTTGACCTCATGGTGTGTGTGTGCCGCTGACCCTCAGGCGGCAACAGCGGCATCGGCGCAGAGGTGGCCAAGACCCTGGCAAAGCGCAATGCGACAGTGGGTGACCGCCGGCACTCGTTGAAAGAAGCCAGGCTTGAGCTTGTGCCTGGTGCTTCTGGCTGTGCCACTTGCCTGCTGCCGGCAGCCACTTTGCTTGTATTGAATGCAGCCACGCAGCCGCGTCGCGCGCATGCCATGCAAACCCTTGCCCGCCCGTGCCCCCCCAGGACCGAGCCCGGAACACTGGGCTGGCCGCCTTGTGTTGCCCACCGCTGTTCCCGTTTGCTGATGCGTCGTCACCTACATGCGCTGTCCTGTAGGTGATCATCGCGTCGCGTGACGAGGGCCGCATGCAGGCCGCTGTCGATGCCATCAGGAAGGAGAGCGCCACGGCCGCCAAGAACATCCGCCCCATGTGAGCCGCATCGCTCCACCTGCCGGGTGCATTTGGGGCATGCGCATCCACCCCGCCCCTGGGTGTCCCTACTGAGCAAACCACTGTCCAGTGGTTGCACCCCTTGTGTGCATGCTGTATCTGCCCTGCCCTCATCTACACGCGAGCTCAGCGATGAATTTAAATGTGTGAGTGGTGCTGACTGTGCGCCAGCAAGCGAGGCTGGCTTCCATGTTTCCATGCTCAGTGCCTGCTGTCTTACTTCACCACCGCACGATCTCATCTCTCCTGCGCACACACGCACCTGCACACACCCGTGCATCCCCCATTCGCATGCAGTGTGTGCAACCTGGAGTCCATGAGGAGCATCAAGTCCTGCGCCGACCAGGTGACGGGATGCTGATTCAACGCCCCGTGCACAAAACCAACCTCACGTTTCTGCTGTATGCATGCAAATCTGCCTGTACATTACATTACATCACGTTACATTACATCACGCTTTCCAGTAGCGAGGGGATTACATCACGCTTTTCCAGTAGCGAAAGGAAAAACACCTGCCTGTGATGGTCAATCCTGCATGGCCCCATCCATGTGGCGCACACACGCGTACGCGACTGTTGCTCCCAGGTGCTGGCCCTGGACCGCCCCTTGGACCTGCTGGTCAACAATGCTGGCCGCTTCCTGGACGCACCCTTCCAGCTGACAGAGGACGGGTTTGAACAGGTGTGGGGGGGCCGCGGGGGTAGGCCCGGCAGAAGGCTGGGCATGTGGCTCAAGGGTTGGCATTGCGGTGGGTTGGCTACTGGAAGTGCCGTGCACTGGCAGAGGTGCAGGGAAGGCGAGGGTGTGCAGCAGCCCTGCTGCTAGGCACCCAGCTGCGTGGCGACAGCTTCTGCCTGCCGCGGCTTCGGCAGCAGCTGGCGGGCTGTGTTGCTGGGGGATGGAAAGCGCAAAGCTGCATTGATTGCAGCTAGCTAGCGTATGCCCATGCTGACACGTTTATGACTGCGAGCACTTGATTCTGACACAACGTGGCAGGTGCGATTGCCACCAAACCCACGCTACTCATCGATGTGCTGCTCTGCTCCTCTTGCACCGCCTGCGCGTTGGTGACCATCAATTGTATCGTTTTTGCCCCATCGCCCCCAGACCCACGCGGTCAACTTCTGGGGCCACGCCTACCTGACCCTCCTGCTTCTCAACCGCATCGTGGAAGCCGGGCCCTCACGCATCGTCCAAGTGGTGCGCGCGCATGCATGCGGCGGGGCTGTTTGAAGGGCCATGGGGGAGTGACTGCTGTAAGCCGAGTGCTCGATTTGTTTGCCGTCTGTGACCACACAGGTGGCATCCTTCAGCTATACCATCGAGTGGGTGCTCCCATTTCTTGACCACCAGCACGCAGGCGCGTGTCAGGGTTCAAAGCTGATCACGCTTGCCTTTGCAACCCGCAGGTGTCGTTTGGGGAGATTCTGGGGCGGGTCAGGATGCACGACCTGCGGGGCGCGAGGGAGGGCCAGAGCGGCTTCCCATCTTACTGCGACAGGTGATTGGTGGGGGCCAGTGAAGACGTGTTGGATGCATGTGTGATGCACTGTTGCCACGTTTTGGGGGGGGGGTGCGCTGGATGCACACTCCCAACAGTTGGCAGGCTGTCTGTTCTGAATGGATTTTCATTGCTATTGTTTCATCGCTGATGTGAGCAACTAGATGCTTTTTTCTGCCAGCCCTCAACTCGCCGCATCCCACCCCCCACAACAATCCACCCGCCGCGGTGCAGCAAGCTGCTGGCCTACATCTGGCTGTCTGAGCTGCAGGTTCGCCTGCGCCGCGCGGGAGCTCAGGTAGACTGCTTCGGCACGCAGCCCGGGTGAGTCCGTATGCATGAATGTCTACCATATCAATGGGAATATCGGCACTGTCCCTTCCATCGCTCGCATTGTGAGTAAATTTGTCCCCAAAACGGTACTTGATGTGCGGCATGCCTCATCCCTGCAGTCTTCTTGCGTTTGCACTTGCATGCGCTCTCTGCCAACCCAATCCGTGCTGTGCTAAGCTGTTGATGACTGATAGTGTCAGCCGCTGGCTACTCAACAATGTCACCTTGGCAACCTGGCCTCCACCTGACTCTGATTGCAGTTGGGTCAACAGCCGCCTCATGGACAAGGTGCGACAGCGGCGCAATTGACAACGCGCAAGGGGGATACACTGCACGCCACCAACCTCCTGTGCTCAAGCCCTGGCTTGCTTGCACACCAGCTGCGCAGCCGGGCCGACTCCACCAGTCAAGGACGCGCGAACTCGGAGTTGGGGCCGTCCGTACCCCTTCCGGCTCACACGCGCGTCCAACGCACTCACGATGCGCCTCTCCTCTGCCCCAACCCCCACCCATACAGGTGGACTTCCGCTACCCCCTGTCAGTCCCTGCGCACTACGCGGCCAAGCTTTTTGCGCTGTCCCCCAAGTACGGCTGCCGCTCCACCCTGGTGAGTGGTGGAAGGCATCCCCACTTTGAGGCCTGCCTGCCTGCGGCTTGGGCAGTCAACTTCTCAAGTCCTGCTCAGCTGGCTGGTGACACAGCCTGTGCAGAGTTAGCGCTGCAGATATGATGCTCACAAGGAGTTCCACCAAGGGTGCTGGAATCTGCAAGGTAAGGAGACTGGAGTGAGCACCAACGACATGGATTCTCACCCCTCAAACGGTGGCAAAAATGCATGTCAATCACACATGCCTGCAGTTTGCCGCCACAGACCCGAGCCTTACTGGTAAGGGCGTCAACAGCAGGGGCGTCGGCGCGCCCTACTTTGGGGCGCCCTACCCCCTGTTCAGCCTGCCCTTCTTCTTCCACACTGCGTCCGGCCCGGCCTGGAACTCCCAGGTGCGCAATTTTTGGTGTCGTCTTTACTTAACCAGTTGCTTGTGCATATGTGGGAAGTGATGGCACACCACTTATGTACTTTGCACGCCATGGGTTGGATGTTAACATTATCAGGTGTGTGGGGGCGTGTTCTGGATAACCTGAGGGAATTAATCAAAGGAAGAGAGGGTGTGCCTAGGGCTGGTGGACAGATCCACTAACCAGTCCTCGTGTCGCTCTCCATCCTTCAGGCACACAACGAGTCGCTGCGGGTGGCTGTGTGGGAAGAGGCTCACCGCATCTTGGAGGAGGTGGGGGGAGGGTAGCAGGGATCAAGCAATGTTTTTGTGTGCATGGAGGGGTGCAAGGGGTGTGGTGGGTTACATATTCAATTATTCACATTGCATGTTTGTCACCATGCCATGCGGTTGTTACACGCTGTCTGTGGTGTGAGGGGGAGGGGGTAGCAAGTGCATGATGCAACGACGTGTTCAGCTTGTGGGTCGATCGTCAAACGATCAACTAGTCTGGCATTTACCCGCAGCTGGTTCAAGGCATATCTAGCTGGCTGGCTCCCATCTAATGCCGCCGCACGCTCTCTTGTTTTGCGCCGCAGACCGCCGGACCTGGACTGCCGGACATCAACCTTACCCTCACAGCGCCCCAGACGGCAGGTCGCTCATTGTAAATGCAGGGCTAGTGCATGCTTGACGGAGCTTCTGCAGGTGCAGCGCTTCAGCGATTCGGCGGTCTGGCCCACGTCATTGTAGGCTTGACCCTGCGGCTGGGGCTGAACTCAAGGCACTTTTTTGCGAGTGAATCAAGCAGATTCTTGGCAGGTGTGGAGCGTGTCTTGCCACGGGCTGGAACATTTGCTGTTGCAGTTGTACATGAATGGTTTTAGTGTGATGGTGGGGTCATCACTGCTTGCTTGGCCACATGGTGTGTGCATCGTCATGGTGTATACGGTACAGAAGAAGCTTAGAGCACCGGGTGATGATGTGGTGTTATGACGTTGCGGTGGCGTGCACTGCCCCTTCTCATTGCAGCTAGTTACAAGTGATGAGCATTATGATAATCCTCCCAAACAGCCTCTTGTCAGTGATTCATGTAATCCTCCCAAAAGGCCTCTTGCCAGTGGATTGAAAGCCCAACGCTGTCGTGGGCAATCTTGAGTTTCACACCACGTCCAATATCATGTACAAAGAGTTGCAAGGCGCTGGTACGATGCAGTCATGAACGGCGGATGCAGTGGTCAAAATTCAGCACGGTGCCTTGATTGTGTGGCTGTCATCGCAATGATACTCTCTATTAGGATTTAATCTGAAATCTTGCCTATTGTCATACCCTGCAACGCAACAGCTACACAATTCACACGAAACTATTGAAAAAAAAAAAAAAACATCAGTATAAAGTTTGATAATGAACAAATCTCCACAGCTGCTTTCAACAGCAAGTGCCGAGGCTGCGCCTCAAGAGATTTTGTGTACCACGGCATGCTCCCTGCGTCCCTGTCAGACAAATGCAGCGGCACACACACACAGTTGCTGGGTTGCGTCACGGCCGCCAAGGGGGGTCAAAACCTCAAGGTGCCGGAGCACAAACACGGTGACCTGCTTAGAAATTAAGTTGTACCAGCAGCATCGCGCATCAAAACGTGACGACCTAATAGGGCATCCAGGATTGCACAATCATCGTGTACCCAGATCTGAAAGCACGTATCACAAGCGGGTACGTTCGCGAAAAAAAGGCAAGTAGTCGAACCCGCTTATAAATACATCAGTAGACGGCATGACCCGACAAAAGCAGACTGTAACGCTGCCACTGCCACATGCGCAGGCCTTGACTGCAGCAGTGAGCAACAATGGATTGGGTGGCGCGCAGCATTGGCTTCTTCCATGTCCCTGACATGACTGGCAAGCTGGCCATCGTGACTGGTGAGTGTTCAGCGCTTGCTCTGGGCACGCTTTCCCAAAGGATGGGTATGGGGATGTCAGCGTGATGTCATCGGCCGGGCGTGTGCTTGTGGCAAGGGAACACAGCGAGGCTGCGGCTGCCTCAGCGACTGGGAAGCCTGCAGGCACGCAGCTGCGAGTCAGTCCAAGCGCCATACTCGACTCAATCCCAGGCGGCAACAGCGGCATCGGATGGCAGGTGGTCAAGACACTGGCCAAGAACAATGCCACTGTGCGTAATGGGGAAATATGTGCGGCGATGTCGATGCCGGCACGCACGTCGCAGTGGTGCTGCGCGCAACCGGCGGCTGCCATCCTGCGAAGATTTACTGCGGCCGCGCAGGCTCATGTTAGTGCAGTCGGCCTGGCGTGCGCAGCAAGCTGGCGCCCAACGCTTGCGATTCACCATGCTGCCTCTGGCGCAGCAATTCGGGGTGGGACTGAGGGTGAATTGCAACCTGCCGGCTAAATTCACGCGCTGTGTGCATGATGCAGGTGATCATCGCGTCGCGGGACAAGGGCCGCATGCAGACGGCGATAGAGTCCCTGTGGAAGGAGGACCCTGCTGCTGCCAAACATGTCAGCTACATGTGAGCTGCTCGGCCCAGGCCTGGAAACCCATATGCGCCCGGGTGTCCTGCGCACCTGCACATTCTGCTGCTGTGACTGCTGCTACTGCTGCTACTGCTGCTGCTGCTGCTGCTGCCGCCGCTGCTGCTGCTGCTGCTGCTGCGGCTGCTGCCGCTGCTGCCGCTGCTGTGTGTCCAGGCTCGAATTGATTTCTTGTTCTGGGCAGCTGCCCCTGGGCTGCCTGCTGCCAACACCCACAGCCACCTACACGCTCACCTGCTGGTATCCAAAGAAGCGGTTGCCTGGGACCGTTGCCCTTGCACTGATTTTTAGCTGTTATATTTTCTCACCATCTGATAGCATTTGACGACCGCCCCAACATTCCCTCCACACGGCAGGGTCTGCAACCTTGAGTCGATGAAGAGCATCCGCGCCTTTGCCGACAGGGTGAGTGCGAGTCAGCTTACGCACGGCGCACCCCTTGACGCCAGCCAGCCAGCTGGCCGCAACTGCCAGCGAGTCTGCTGAGCTGGCCACTCGTGGCTGTTTCAGGCGCAGGCTTGGCACTCCTCAAGAGCGCACTTGCGAGTAAGTTTACCGCGCGTTGCGACGCCCTCTGATCAGCCTTGCAGATGCTTGCGCTCAACCCCTCACTACACATCCCCCTCTGCATGTGCCCCCTCTGTAACCACTTGCGCATGTGCACAATCCCGCCCCCCCCAGATCCTGGCCATGGGCCGCCCCCTTGACCTGCTGGTTAACAACGCCGGCCGCTTCCTGGACGCACCCTTCCAGCTGACAGAGGACGGGTTTGAACAGGTGGAGTTCACTCTCGTGGGGAGGGGGGGGCTGACCGGAGTTGCCCGCCTTGGCTTTGCAACCAACTGTGTCACCACTGCGTCACCGCTGCACACAACGGCTCTGCGCGCTCGGGAGTTCATCAAGAGCCATGTTTGTTGATGTAGTGCATGTGCATGCGCATGGAGGTGCAGCAGGCCCCAGCAAATAGGAGCAGCCAGACGAGCAGGCTGAGGATTTTCCAGCATATGCAACGAAGTTTGTGTTTCTGCCAGGCGTGCTTTGCGGCGAAATCCTCCGGCCTGACCGCACCATCATCTGCGCGCTCCTTGTGGCTGAAATGCTGCTGCGCAGACCCACGCGGTCAACTTCTGGGGCCACGCCTACCTGACCCTCCTGCTTCTGTGCCGCATCATTGAGGCCGGGCCCTCGCGCATCGTCCAAGTGGTGCGCACGTGCTTTGGGCACCATTTGCTGGGTTACATTGTGTTGTGATTATGCTGTTGTGCGTTCATCTGTGGTTCTCTGCCTGACTGAGATGGCTCGCACAACCTCGCCAAAAGCCTGGCCTGGCCCCGGCCGCAATTTTTTTCACCGAGCCGTCGCGCGTGCCCGCAATTGGCTGGTGGTTATTTGCATGAGTGAGTCGGCTCACCGTCGTATCAGACACCTGCGCGTGCCCGAATGATGCTGCAAACCTTGACAGGTGTCCTTTGGGGAGATCCTGGGGCGAGTGAGGATGCATGACCTGCGAGGCGCTGAGGAGGGCAGCAGCGGCCTGATCACCTACTGCGACAGGTGGGTGGATGGGCGCTGCGAGGCGCACTCACCACACCCATGCACCTCATGCGCTGATGATCATGACGAGCCCCCTGCCAGAACTTTGCCGGGCCACTGCCTTGCCCCACTGGGAATTTCTGCGTACAAACAGGCAGGCAACTACGGGGATCTAGTAACAATGCCACCCACCTCACACACAATCGTGCCACCGCCTGGACGTCCACCCACTGCTGTTTTCTCACACTCACCTTTGCTTTGTAGCATGCAATCTCTGCTGTGTTCCCGCGCTGCCCCCCCCAGCGTGCTGTTATCTGTGACCCGGCGCCTGCACACGCGCTCGCCTGCCGCACGCACTCGCGCAGCAAGCTGCTGGCATACGTCTGGCTGTCGGAGCTGCAGGTCCGCCTGCGCCGCGCGGGAGCGCAGGTCGACGTCTTTGCCACGCAGCCCGGGTGAGCCAACACGCCTTCCTCCCTTGACCAAGCCCGTACCCATGCTTGAGTTGCCTTTGAGGCTGTGTATTCTTGGACATAGGGAGGGATACCTGGTGCTGGCCTTTGTGGAATCACATGATGTCTGCCGCGCCCTGCTGGGCTGGCTCCTTGCCAGCCGACAATACTGACCCACCACGCGCTCCCCCATCTCTATGCAACTCGCTTGGCGTCCACCGCCCACATATGCACAGCTATGTTGCCAGTGGGCTCATGAACAAGGTGCGGGGCGCCACCTAGTCCTGCGTCGACTGCGCAGGTGCTGCCGCCGCACATTGTAGCCCCCTATAACCGGCCTTCCCGCTGCTTGCCCATCGCTCACGCATGCAGACTTCTCAGCTGGGCAGTGTGGGGACAGCAGCGCCTGCCCTCAATAAGTAAGGGTGTGTTCGCACCCTTGCCCTCATGACTGCATGACTGACCCCATGCCTATCGTTGTCAAGGTGGACTTCCGCTACCCCCTGGGCATCCCCGCCTACTACGCGGCGCGCGTCATTGCGCTGCACCCCTACTTTGGCTGCCGCTCCACGCTGGTACGGCGGTTTGTCGCCGGCATGAGCGTGCGCAGCAAACACCACAGGCAGTCCGTGTGCCTGCTGCATGCGCGGCGGGAGCTGCTGGCAAACGTGCAGTGCTACTGCCACGGCTGAAATTGACGACAGGCTGTGCGCTCAGATGTGTCTTCTGGGTTGTCTCGTGGGCCGCTTCGACGCCCCAACAACAGTGCGCCTTACAATCCTCCTTGTGTTCTGTACATTTATGTATTGTTGTTCCTGATCATACTGTGAAAAATGCTTGAACTTGCACCTCTGCAAATGCCTTGATACACACTCAAGCGGCACAAACATGTGCAAACCACTACACTCCCCTCCGATGCCCGCAGTTTGCGGCCACAGACCCCAGCCTCACCGGCAAGGGGCTCACCAGCAAGCGTGTGGGTGCGCCCTACTTTGGGGCGCCCTACCCCCTGTTCAGCCTGCCCTTCTTCTTCCACACCGCATCCGGCCCCGCCTGGAACCCACAGGTGGGCTTATGTAAGGTGGCAAGTTTGAGATGTGGTCCACTCAGAAGCAATTTTGTGCAAGTGCATGCTGTGCGCACGACAGGTCTTGGTTGAAGCTTGAAGGCATTGGTTGATGGGCGGATCCCCTCCTCACTGACGTGACCGACACGCCCATCTCGCATTTCCCTTGCTGCCATGGGCGCACCTCCCTGCACATGTTGCAGGCTCATGACGAGTCACTGCGCGCGGCTGTGTGGCGAGAGACTCACCGCATTCTGGAGGAGGTGGGGTGGGGACAGGAGGGGACAAGACGCTTGTTTTTGGCATGCTTGGTGTTGACTGTCAACTTGCGTGTTTGACAGTGGGGATGGTCACCCTGCTGCACATCTGTGCTGCAACCCCTCCCCATGCCATCGGCCTGGCACGCAGGTGGCTGGATCGGGAGTGCCTGACCTGCAGTGCGCCCTCAC
Source organism: Monoraphidium neglectum (assembly GCF_000611645.1). Taxonomy (NCBI): domain Eukaryota; kingdom Viridiplantae; phylum Chlorophyta; class Chlorophyceae; order Sphaeropleales; family Selenastraceae; genus Monoraphidium; species Monoraphidium neglectum. The sequence goes on from NW_014012861.1 coordinate 11,118, forward strand.
AGTGCCGGAGGCCGGCCGGTCCTCATAAGCCCGCCGCTCGCAGCGGCTGCCAGTGCCGGGCAGAGCTCGGCGGGACGGGGCACATCGCCGCGTGCATGACCCTGGGCAAAGGGGTATTGCGTCCATCGCGAATGCATTGTCATGGGTCCTCTTGCATTATATATGTCCAGATCTCTGCCTGTCTGCTGATGAAAGTATGCTGTCCTAGGAAGCTGCTTGCTTACCCCCTTGGTGAAATGTGGTGTATTGTGATGCTCTCATAGATGAGAGAAACAGAGATGAAATGGTTTCCTGGATGATGTAATCTGTCTGTGACCGTGTTACTGGGTGCTTGGTGTCTCACCACTCCCTCTCACTTGTGATGATGTATGTGTCATGCATGCACAGGTGAGTGCAGCCTCACAGCGGCACCTGCAAATGGAGAAAGCAGCCAAAAGCTGACGGTTGTGGCAGCAGCCGCCTTCAATGAAAGCACGCGTGAATGCGATCATGCGCAGCCAGCGCCTCGCCAAACGCCTCGCCCGTTTCCAGGGGTAACAACACAGAACATGCAGCAAACCAGCTGTGATAACTGTGTGGGAACACTGACATTAACACGATCTTGACGCCAGGCCGCTGTGAGCGTGAAGCGCACATCTTAGGCTGGCACGGTCACTGGTGCAGCCGCCTGGGTGCAAAAGCGGGACCTGCCGCATTGATGCAGCCGCAGTTTGCTGCTGATTCTGGCCTTTCTCAATCACCCGCCACCGCCATTCAAGAGCGGGGGATGTGGAACCTGCGCAGGGGATTGAGGGCATCAGGGGTGACCTCAGCTGCCAGCCGTGGAGACACAGCCCAAAGTGGCATGTTGGAAATTCAAATCAGGGGCTTGTAATCACAGTATCATAAATCAAAACCACCAATGACGAACCTGCTTGCCCTGCCCGGCTCACCATGCCCTGCTCACCATTAACCCTGAGGTGCCCCTCCCCTGCTTGCCCTCCCAACCCCTCCACGTCTCGCGGGTCCCAGCGCTTGCCCCAGTTGCGCGTATGCCAGATGCGGCAAATAGTGCCCCCTCACCCGTCGCGCTTGCGGCCATGCAGGTCGCCCTTCCAGCCCTCTGCGCCGGTCCCCAGCTGGGGCACGATCATTGCGGTCGCAAAACGGATGCAGTTGTGGCTGTTGAATGCTGCGGTATAGACCGTCTTCCCGTGACGGGCCAGTGGCAGAGCCCGCAGCGGTGCGCCCAACGACGTTCACCCCCCACTGGAGGGAGGGCGCTTCGGTGAGGTGCCACATGGCGAGACTGGCAAGGCCTCGAGGCACAGCAAAATTTGAGAGTCGTTGATGCAACGCACAGCCCCCTGCCTGCGGTGATGCGGGGACGGCTGACACACGCGCACCGGCACCCAGCTGTCACAAGGGGTTCGGGCATCCCTGCTCACACGTTTGTCATCCTTGCCGGCAAAGTTCTTGTCCATGACGCTCTTCACGGCGCCCTCCACGTAGCCCGCAGCCTGGGGCTGCAGGCCAGGGGCGATGGATGCCGAGTGAGCGTGACAGGGGTGTTGTATGATGTGCGAGCGCGAGCAGGAGCGCGAAACGGAGCCAAGGCAGGTGTCAAAGCATCGTAGCTTTCAAGCATGCCAAGAGTCACAGGTTGGCAGACCCAACTCAGCCCCAAAAGCGTGCCACACAAGGGGGCAGGCAAAACAAGAAGTTGGAGTGTGTGAGGCTCACCTCGTTACCGGCCTCCTCGGCAGCGGGGGCGGTGGCTGCAGGAGCAGCTTCGGCGCCCGGGGCCGCGGCGGCCTTGGGGCCCGAGAATCCGTCCTTGAAGGGGCGGCCGGGGCCGTGGTGGCGGATGCGACCGCTGAAGTTGGACGTGGTGCCCTCCCAGTTGCCGTTGGGGGCCTGCAAGGTTGGTGCCCATGATGGGATCAGCAGGAGGGAATGGCATTTTTGAGACTCCAGACATTTGTTGCAGACTTGAGCGTGGGAGGCAAGGTGTCCCCGCGAGTGCGGAGGGGTGTGTTGGGAGATGCAGCCGCCACGTCAACAGGTTTGCGCCACTGCAGCTGACAAGGCAATCGCGAGAGTGGCGGCACGGCAAAAGCTCACATCATCCTGAGGGGGAGAGAAGATCTTCACGAAGGCGTTGGCGACCGAGTTGAGCGCCTCCCCTATGCCGCCGTTGGCCGCCCGCAAGGGGGCCAGCACGCGCCGAGCCGCAGACGCGCGGCCAGCGCTGCGCGGGGGCTGGACAGAGCTGCCGCGGATGGAGAGCATTGCTACTGCAGGCCTGTGGCTCTCGAGCACGTGGCAGGACGCGTGTACTTGCTTGCCGGTTGGTCTCGGATTCGCAAATGATCTTGTGAGGCGAGTGACAGGACGGCACAAAGGAGTCGGAAGGTATGGGAATCAAATCAACATACATTTAATATGGCGTGTGATGATGCTGGCTCGTGCATTTATGGTTTCGGGCTGGATTGATCTTGGCAGTTGCCGGGCTACGTGGCAAGGGGCGTCAATGCCATGCAGTTGGGGCATGTTGACTTGCAAGGATGTCTTTATTGCGTAGCTGTATAGATACGGCCGTCTTGATGGCCCAGCCCAGGCGCCAAACACTGGTGACCCTGCTGGAGGTGCACACGCACACTGCTTGCAAATGCAACGCATGCACGCATGGCGACCCCATGCCTGGAAAGATTCGGTCATGTGATCGGAGCCCAAACCAATTGACATCATGTAGATGGCAGTTTTGCGAGCGCTCAACCCCATGCAGCTTGCGAAGCAGCCATGCTGCATTACGGTATTGCTGCTTTGACCTGGTCACAGACAACCGCCCAGCAATCGTCTGACTCTCGCACACCAACATTCAATAGTGTTCATGCTGACATTGCTATTATCGCTGCGGTATGATGTACAAGGCACTGCCCAGAACGCTGCTATGGCGTCACCTGGCAGCAGAACATGCACGGTAACAGGCATCAGCGCATGGGCCCTATCAGCACCCGCGCTGTGGGAGCAGTGTCACAAGCGTGTGGCTGTTGTAAACTTACTGCCTTCTGCACGAAAGAAAGATAGGCATTGGCTGATCTGTGGTGCAGCTGATATCAGCAGCTTTCATCCAGAAAAGCATCGCCCGTCCTGGCTGCATCCGGCCGCACTGACAAGCTCTGGCAGCCAACCTGCTGCAAACCGAGCGTTGAGGACCTTTGCAGCGTGCAACAGGAGTAGGTCGACGATGCGCAACGATAAATCAACAAATGCAGAGATCTTACCTCCGGGGCTCTCTGTGCAAGGATGCGCGACCCCCTTGTGCCTCTGTCAGCGGTGGCCCAGCTTGATGAGTTGACAGCGCTCCACAGACAGCCAGCGGAGCTGTGTACGGCCGCGGTTCCACTGGCACTCATTCATATCAAAAATGCGATTGTAAAGTTTTCCGAGCCCTATGCAGCACATACATGACCGATTTTCCCCCGGCAATATCTTCCGGACCGCGTACGTGAGCGTATGCAGGCCCCCAGCCCGCCACAACAAATGAAACACCAGTAGATCTTCTACATTGTCTTTGAACCCACACGGCTTGCTCCATTGCCCAGTTGCAGCTCATCGCCGTGCCTGCTGCGCAGCGGAGATGGCGCAGCAGCATGCTGGCGGTGGCGCGGCCATCCGCGCCAGCCCTTGCGAGCCCGGAGTCTATTACATTAACGGGCAGACGTGGGCGGTGAGATCAACACATGCCATGGCCTCCAGCATACCCCTCTTTCTGCGGCGCCCACCTGCCTCTGCTGCCCAAGCAACCACACACACGAGGCTGGCGCCGGCGGCGCATGCGCACGTCTCAAACGCGCCCGGCCCCCCAGGGGCCTGCACCAACCCCTGCCCTCCCTCTCGCAGGTCGGGGCCCGCTACACTCTGATGAAGCTACTGGGAGAGGGCAGCTTCTCCCAGGTCTGCATGGCAGTCGACAACGACACGCAGGAGGTAGGCGCGCGGCAGCTGCCGTTTGAGGAGGGCAGATGAGGGACGGCTAGCCGCTGCCTGCTCGGTGCGTGGCAGAGCTGGCAGCTTGCCTGTTGAGCGGGGGGGGGGGGTCACTGTGCTGCAGCAGTCGCAGTAAAAGCAGGCGCGGATGGCTGGAGGGTGCAAATGCGACAGCCGGGCCGCCCGTCCGTGGGCCGTGCAGAGGACGAAGCGGGAGCCCCACCCGGCAGTCAGCTCCCGCCCACCCACGCGCCCTCCCGTCTGCCGTATGCGCGCAGCCAGTGGCTCTGAAGCGCATCCCTGACGTCCTCACCAGCCTCGAAAATGCAAAACGCGTCCTTAGGGAGGTGCGGCGGCCGGGGCGGGTCCGGCATTCATGAGCCGATCTGGCCGGGGCAGCTGCGCCGCTTGCGAAGCGAGGGGCGAGGGACGCAGTGCAGGGCGCCTGCGCGGATGCACGCGCTACGCGCGGCGGCCCTTGAGGCGCGCCCCCCGCCTGGTGCGTGCGCGCCAGCCCCTGCCTGCCATTCTGAGGCTCGGACGAGCGTGTGTTCTGGGTGGTAGCGGCCCCTGTGTTGAGGCGAACGCCAACCCCCGGCCCAACAGGGCAACCGATCCTGCACTACTTGGCTGCGCAGGTGTGTATACTGCGGCGCATGGACCACCCTGGCATCATCGCCCTAAGGGACGTCTTCCTCAGGCCCGCCTCCACTGGTGGGAGCGCGGCTTGGCATGCGACACGGCCGTTCGCTGCACGCGCAGAGCTGCCCTGGGTGCCGCCGGCGTGAGCGGGGGAGGCTGGAAGCGTGACACACGCCTGTGGCAGCGCACGTGTCATGATTGCCAACAGTGTGGCAGCACCCCAGTGCGCCAGATCGCTGTGGCAGCACCCCAGTGCGCCAGATCGCTGTATCTTGACACACATCGACAGCTTGCTTCCTGCATGCCAACAGCATGCACGCTGGCTGCACTGCACCAGCCCGTCCACACGGCTCCTCTCGACCGCACCCTCCGCAGGGCGCTGCGTGTACCGCAACGGCCAGCTGGTGCCGACGTCACTCGACCTGTACCTCGCCCTGGAGTACTGCGACCAGGCGGGTGACTAGTCGTGGACAGTCACCGATGACGCGTGGGGACGGGGTACGGGTGCACCTATGGTTTTGCGGCCGGTGCATACATCGGCCGGCCGCCGCATTGCATTGATCGGCCTTGATGCTTTCATTTCATACAGGCTCACAGAGCAACAGGCCTCTGAACCTGCGCACGTAATCAACCGCCTATTCCCAGGGCGACCTCTTCCACGTGAGGGGCCAGATCAGCGAGTCCGAGGTTAAGAGCATCATGTTCCAGCTGCTGCAGGTGAACAGGCATTTGCAATCCGTGCCGTCAATAAACGAATCCCCAACGCACGCGCGGCTCAGGGTTGACCATCGACTTGTCATTGAGAATTTTTCGACGGCTGTGCCGAGCCCTGAGACCTGTTCCGCCGGAGTCGGCACTGCATCACCCGGCGTTACCCGTGCCGTCCCTGTGGGTGACCCCATTGCGATCGGGCAGGCCCTGCAGTACCTGCATGACAATGGGGTGTGGCACCGCGACGTGAAGACGGCCAACATACTGGTGACGTTCTGCGATGGCGCCAGGTGGGGTGGGGGCGGGGGCACGCGTGGACAACAGCCATGTGGGATGGGGGCACAGGGCATTCGCATGCGTGTCAAACGCTCCGCTCAGGGACGGGGTAGGAGGCGCACTTCGAAAAGCCTTCGTGCAAGGGATGTATTGGATTGGGGAGGAAAAAGGGGTTGTCATGCGCTGTGCTTTTGCCTCCTTCACAACGACGCCGTCGTCCTCCGCTTTTCCAGCTGCTCGCCGGTCAAACCCCGCCGCAGGCTGGTCAAGATCGCAGACCTGGGCAGCGCCCGCTCCGCCGCCCTCGGCGCCAGCTGCACGTCGCCCCGCGCCGCCGGCGCCAGCGGCGCCAGCGCTTTGGCCCCGGAACCGCCCGGGGGTTCGGCGGCCATGGCCCCGGGCGGCGGCGCAGCGGCAGACACCGCCGCGGCGGCCTCGGCTCTGGCGGCAGTCACGATCGGCGGCGCTCGCGGCGCGGGCAGCGGGCGTGGCTCGGTCATGTGCATGGAGGAAGCGCATATGAAGCACAGCGACAGCTTCATGGTGGAGGGCGACAGGGAAATCAGCACCAGCGGCGACCTGTTTGCAAGGTGTGAAACAATTTCCCCTCAAGATCAAATTATAAGATCTCATGTTTCGTGACTGCCTGCGTGTGGGGGCTCTGGAGGTTGATCAGCCCTGATGTTCAAAAAGTTATTTCTGGGAGTCTTCAGGAGGCGGCCTCCGCTGCTCAGTGATTTACGGCATTCCCAGACGCGGCCTCAGTCTGCCTCGCCGCGTGACCCACGCTGCTCGTGCTGTTGCCGCCCTCTCCTGTCCTGCATCCCAGGCCTGTCCCCGCTGGCGGTGCGGGCTTCCAGCCGCCCCTCACGCGCATGGTGTGCACGCCCTGCTACAGGCAAGCCCGGCGCCCGTCCTGTTGGGGGTTGTCTTGGTGTCAGTGCCTGCACGCAGCTGATTTCGTGGCATGCATGATCACTTATTGCTGAATGGGCATTGCACGTCTGCGTTTGCATCACTCCTCCACGTCACTGCCATGCTGATTGCGTGCAAGGTCCACACACACACACACACGCACGCACGCACGCACACGCTCGCACACACACACACACACACACACACACACACACACACACACGCACGCAAGCATGTGCACATACATACAAGCACACATACACACACACACATGAGAGCACTTACGCACACACACAAACAGGCGGACACAGACCACCAGACCAGTCTCTCCCGCTCGCCGTCTGCCCCCCCCCCCCTGACATGCACCGCAGGGCCCCCGAGGTGGTGATGTCACGCGGCGTGTACACTGCCGCCATCGACGTGTGGGGCACCGGCTGCGTGTTTGGGGAGCTGCTGCAGCGGGTACCCTGGGTCGGCAAGGCCTGCACGCCACACCTCCAGGTGGGATGCCCTCAACCCTGAACCCTGAACCCTGTACCCTGAGCCCCGAGATTTCGTGCCACCCCTGAGCCCTGCCGACGTCCCATTTAATAGCAGCAAAACTGCCACAGCATCGCACTTCCTTTGAGCTCTGACGCACGGTGTCGGCTTGCGCGGCGATTGCGCAGCCCTGCTGCACCCGCTCAGCCCACCCAGCCATACCCCACTCCTTCGGCAGCGTTTTTAAGTGCTCCCGCAAATGTATCATGCATTCTGGGCCCCGCAAACGGTGCGCACACTCTTACCCCAATTTGCGAACCCTGGTCGACGCCAAGGTGGCCCCTGTGTTTGCGCTCCACGGCATGCCGCCCACGCCCACCTCTGGGGAGCGCTACAGCAGCAGGGACGGCGGCGCCGGCAACTCGGTCATGCGCCACGAGCTGCAGGCGCTCTTCGCTGTCGTGGGTGAGCGTCCGGTGGAAACGGAAGCGTCCCTGCAGCCCTTGGGTGGGCTGTCGCGGCTTTGGCGGTGCGCACCCAAAGGGTGACTGCGGGCGGCATGGGGTAGTACTCCTGCGCAGCCGTCGGCAGGCTGCTAGGGGGTGGAGCGGTTTTGGGGGAGGAGACCTGCCGATCTGTGTAAGGGCATGCACATTTGATCGTTTAGTACATGTAGGCAGTATGATTTTCTGCGACTCAGGTTGCAGGAGCAACTACGGCGGCGCATCGGGCCGGCGGCGCCGGACGCGATGCGGCGCACGCGGTCAAGCAATACTCCCGCCTCTCACGCCCGGCCCCGCGTGTGCGCCGCAGGCACCCCGAGCTGGAGCTGCATCGAGGGCGTGCCCTCCAAGGCCTGGCGCAACTACCTCAGAAGGATGCCAGGAAAGTGAGTATTGGGGCTGGAGCACGACCGAGGTTGGGCGACCGAGAAGTGGTGTCAGATCATATCGGATCATTTCACTGCATAAGCCCCGATTCGGACCATCCTGGCTTCGCAATTAGATCCCCCAAGCCCCGCGCAACCCGGGCTGCCGTCTGGCCAGCGCCGCCGCACCCTCTGGGCCCCCTGGCGACTGCCGCCTGCGGCACCCAACATGCCCTTGCTGCACACTCGCTGTCTGCCCCGCTTGCGTCTATCACGCACGCACGTGCATGCTCGCTCGCCGAGCGCGCCCCACTGCCCCGCCTGCGCCCGCGCCCGCGCTCCAACTCTGACCAGGGCGCCCACCCTGTACCGCCGCTTTGGTGCGGCTGGGGAGGTGGCTGTGGACCTGCTACAGCGGCTACTGTCGTTCGACCCCGCCAGGTGCGCCTGGTGCTGACGTGCCCCCTGGGCTGCCCCTGAGGGGTCTGCAAGTCCAGGCTCTCGAGGTTTTCAGGAGCCGCACGATTGAGAGCCTGAGCGTTATCGGGTTGGGGATTGGGATGCTTGCTGCGTTGTTCCCAGCCGCACCTGCACCAGGCTGCACCTGCGTGGTAGCGTCAGCCTGCTGCGCTGTGGCGCCTCGATTGGCGTGAGCTGGCGCTGCCAGAGCAGAGCTGAGCTGGCGCTGCCTGCCAATCAGCCAGCGCTCGCCTCCTAAGGGGTGCCAACATGGCGCAAACCCCAACAAAGCCCGCGGAAGCGGCTGCCTAGTATGTACCAGCAAATCCCGCGCACGTAATTGGTAGAGACTCTCCCCTGGCTGATCCCAACACTCTCCTGTATCTGATTGCTGCATCCCAGGCGGCCCGGCTGCGAGGAGGCGATGTGCCACGAGTACTTCTCAGATCTCAGATCAGACCTCAGATCTGCGGCGGCGCGGCAGGCCACCGCGGAGGCCCATCCGTGCGCTCCAATCGCCGCGGGTGCATCCTCCGCCCACACGGGCACGGACGCGCCGCGCGGCGGGTTTGGGGCGAGCGGCGTGGGTGCGGCGGTTGAGATTTGTCTGGCAGGTGGGGGCCCGTTGGGGATGGTGGTGGACATTGAGGTTGAGGGGCAGCAGGATGGTATGTTGGGAGGACGAGTGGTGCCGCAGCCCGCGACAGCGGCATCCTCGCCTGCTGGGGAGGACGGCGGGGCCGCAGGGGCGTCGCCGCAGGCGAAGCGGGCGCGCCAGCGGGCCGGGGACTCGCCGCGGGCCGCAGCGGTGCCGCTCGGAGGGCCTGCAAGCATGGGCGGGGGTGCGGGCGCGGGGGCCGGCTGGGAGCTGCAGCCACAGGCCTCGTTCCGACCCGGCCTGCATGGGTGAGGGCGCGCGGCGGCGCTGCATGCGGCGCGCGGGGGTGGGTGTGCAGGGGTGTGTGCAGAGAAGTGGTGCGTGTCGCGGCAGAGGTGGTGTGCGGGGCCGTGTGCGTGCTCGCCGGCAAGCGGCACGAGTCCTTTGCGGCGTCCCGCGGTCAAACGCTGGTCAACAAAATCAGGGCCCTGGCCTTGAGCCCCAATCATAGCTGGTGATGTCACGATTTGGAATTCAATCCAACATTTGCCATGTTTCCCTCGCCCACAATTCGTCGCAGGGAGCACTATTACAACATAGGTGGGCCGATGGGCGCGGGGATGGGCGGGCG
>NW_014012860.1:0-19845 GCF_000611645.1 Monoraphidium neglectum
GCGTCGGGCCGGAGCTTGCCGGCCGCATGCTGCAGATGCAGCCGCGCCTCCTGTCCACCCCTCCTGCTGATGTGGCGGCAGTCATTAGGACGATTCAGACGGGCCTCCGCACAGGCAGTCGCAACGTGGCGGCCGAGCTCGCCGCGCTGCGGCCAGAGGCGCTCACGCGCAAGCCCGAGGCGGTGGCGCGGACGGTGGCGGCAGTCGTTGGGCTTTGCGGCGGCGACACTGCAGCGGCGCAGGCGATGGTGAAGCGGCAGCCGTCGCTGCTGGCTGCCTCTGGGCGCAATTGGAACGGTGCGCCGGGGGAGGGGGCGCACTCCGTGTGTGTGTGTGTGTGTGTGTGTGTGTGTGTGTGTGTGTGTGTGTGTGTGTGTGTGTGTGTGCGCGCGCGCGTGTGTGTGTGTACGTGTGTGAGCGCGCGCGCTCGCGCGCGTGCGCGCGCCCACGCATGCATGTGGGCGGTTTTAGGCAAGGATTATGTTTCAGGAGCAGTGGTTATGGCATGTCGTCCCCTTCTCACCACCCAGTACTCCATGCGGGCCCTTGAAAATACACCCTGGCCTTGCGCCCGCGGACTGGCCCAGCCCATGGCCGCGCTCGCGCGCGGCCACCTACCTTGGTATGACCAAGCTCGCAGCCCAGGCGCCCAGGCGCCCAACTGTCCCCCCGCCCCCTTCCCTGGCCCCCCGACCTCCCACGCCGCAGGCAAGCTGCACTTGTTGGGCCAGCTGCTGGACCTGCAGAGCCCAGGCCAGCGGAAGGCGTTGCTGGCAGCCGCCGCGTCGGCTCCCAATCTGCTGACGCGCTCGCCCTCGGCCCTGGAGGCCAGCGCCGCGGCGCTCCGCAAATCGCACGGCAAGGGCACCGCGCGCGCGCTGCTGGCAGCCGCGCCGCAGCTGCTCGGGTACAGCGCGGCCGCGCTGGCGTCCAGGTCGGACGCGCTGCTGCAGCTCTCAGGGCTTAGCGACGACTGGCGGGCGCGCGTGGATGCCGCGCGCGCCGAGCCCGCGCAGCTCTCGGCTGCGTTGCTCGCCCCTGAGGCCGCGTGGGCGCGGCTGCGGTGGCTGATTGAGATGGAGCAGCGGCTGGCGCCCGGGGACACGAGCCTCTTGGAGGTTCTGTTGATGAGCGACGACGTGTTTGGCGACATCTACCCCCAGTGGCGCGCGGCACGCCCAGAGGCTTGACCCCACCTGTGACGTTGCTGTTGACTGCCCCTGAATTTTCTCGCGTCCCTTCCCTTCTTTGTCACTACAGATTGGATTTTGTCCTTGCCCTCCTGCTCACTGATGTAAAGGGGGCTTGCGCGCTGTGGCGTGTCTAGTGCTGTGCAGCGCATACTCCGCCTGTGGCCGCATCATACGGTGCTGCCGATCCAGATGCACCGTTGCCACCAGCCTAATGCCATTGAGGTGCAGCTGCTGTTCCAGCTGCTGCTTCTTCCCCTTGATCTCCGCCACATCCTGCCTGGGGCCCGGCCCTTCAGAACCCAAGCTTGTCAGGCACACATAAGCCAGCTGCTGACAGAGTGCAGTGCTGCAGTTGGAGCTGGAGAGACGGCACACCCTGTGGTGGCTGCTAATTGGATGCATGGTGCGAAGGAACGAAAGGGGGTGGTCGTGCTGCAGTGGACGACAGCAGTGCGCAGAATGGGGCTACGGCGCTGTGCGCTGCTGCGGACTGTGACAGGCCCATCACCAGTCCGCATCTTCACAAACACATTGCCTGCAGAGATTTGCATACAGTGTCCTGACTTGCAGCGTATTGCAGCAGAGAAGAGTCGCGCCGTTAGGGGGGCGTGGGCGTCGGAACGGCACAGGAGCTGCCCTGCGAGCAGCTGGCGGGGCTGCACGTCGGCTGGGGCGTGGAAACCGGATCATCACGTGAACGCTCACGCCAGAGCACTTCACGTTCCACAAGATCATATACATTCATAAAGAGTACTTGAAGCACCAGGCCAACTTGATCGTCCACAATCGTCCATGGAAGCAGTCCAGCTCTGACAACGAAGCTGACAGCACCCCGAGTCCAGAGACCCCTCCACCGCTTCCAAGCCTGCGTAGAGCTCCCACAGACACGACCTCGGCGCGATCCAACATCGCGCGACACAGGTGAGGGACCCCAGAAGCCTTCGCGAGGCCAACCGCTCGTGGTGCCCGGCCTCTTTGTCAGCCAGGTGCTGCGTTCATGCTGTCTCCAAGCTGTAAGACACACGCCAACGCTGCTCCGCGCCCGGACCAGCCTGACGCCCTCACACTTGTCCCACCGCCGCTGCTCTGCAGGCGCAACGAACGCACCCACTGCTCGTGCTGCGCCACCTCAGCATCAACCATGGCGTCCATGACGTCCCTTCTGGTGGGTGCCGCGAGCGCACAGGAGGCGCACAGGACCTCCTTATGCTTGCGTCAGTCGCGCTGCCGCTGTCGTTGCTGCCCGTCTACCCAAAGCTACGCAGTTGCACCGACCTGTCCACACACTGTCCTCACGCAACCGCAGGCGGTTCTCCACCTGGCCACCCTGGCCGACATCCTCAAGCGCATTACCTTGGTTGGCAAGACCACCACCATGACGACCGCCGAGGCCAGCACCGCCGACGCTGCACCCTCTGCTGCCGCCACGTCCCCGGCGCCCCTGCCCTGCGCAAACGAGTGCGCGTCGACGGACGCCTCCACCCCCGACCACGTCCCGCACGCCGCCGCCGCTGACGCACCCCCGGCCTCCAAGGCCGGCTGGTTTGTGCGCGCGGTGTCCGGCCTCAAGGACAAGTGGCGCGCCGTGACAGTCGCCGCCGCCACCAAGGCCCCTGCTACCCCCAAGACGCACGCGCCCACGCCGCGCGCCGCCAGCGCCACCTCCACTTCCAGCCGGAGCACCACCACCGCCCAGGTCACCGCCGCAGCCCCGGCTGGTGACACCGCCTCCGCCCCCGAGGCCCCCAAGAAAGCCAGCTGGCTTGCGCGCACCTTTGCCGCCGCAAAGGCCAAGTGCGGCGCTGCGAGTGACTCTGCAGCGGCCTCGTGGCGCGCGACCGCCGCCAAGGCCTCGGCCGCCCTCACCCCCAAGCGCAACGCGTCGCTGAAGAAGTGCCGCAGCGTCAAGGCTGACGCCGCGAACTCCTGCCTGCTCTCCAGTCCTGCGGTCGTTGCCCCCATTGCCGGCCCCAACGGCAACGTCACTTCCAACTCTGCCACCGCTGACGACGCCGCCGTGCTGGTGACCATCAACGCCTCCACCGCCAGCGAGCTCGCTGCGGCAGCCCTCAAGCCCAGCCCAAAGGCTGACACAACGGGTGCGCGCGGGTGGAGCAAGAGCTTTGGCGACAGGCTCAGGGCCGCCCTGCCGCCGCGCGCCCGCAGCAGCAGGCGCCTCACGGTCCCTTCTCTCACAGCCCCCGCCGAGGCGCGCTCCGGCCTCTCGGCCAAGGCCTGCGACGCCGAGCCCGTCACCGCCACCACCGCCCACAAGGGGCGCATCGGGGCGGCGTTGAAGGCCAAGCTTGCACGCCTGTCGTCGCGCCGCAGCCGCAGCCGCCCTGACCAGGCGGCGGCGACAGAGGCGATTGGGGGCGAGGCAGCTAGCGGTGCCTTGATAGCGGCCTGCACGCACGCGATGTCCCTCCGAAGCATCTCAAGAGTGGTCCCAACCATGATGTTGCATTCCTTGCGGCGTCTCACCTACCTATGTTGGCTCATACCTTCCTTTGCCATGACATCCTCTTGCCTTACCCTGCCCCATCACGGCCAGCGCCCGCGGCGCTCTCAGCAGCGGGTGGGCCGGCAGCGCCTTGCCTTGCCCTACCAGCTTCTCAAGCTGTATTGTTTTGTATGTGCGACTTCGAAGGGCTTGCCCCCCCTATCACTCTTGCCCGACGTGTTGTTGTGTCGCCAGCCGCATCGTGCTCTGCCGACTGCCGCCCTTGTGGCCCCTGCCCTTGGGCCCGGCTGTCACGCGCGACCAGCTCCGGCCCGCAGCCACCTCCGAGTGGCCTGCGCCTGTTTGTCAACTTCCCATCGCACCCGTGTTGGGCGGTGTTTGACCATGCATGATCCGGACGAGCGCGCAAAGCAAAGACGCCACTCTCCTCCACCCATCTCCTAAACCAAACCGTCGGCGTGCGGCCGCATGTCCCTTGACGTGCACTACGCCCTTCCTCACGCACCTCCTCTACCTTTGCATATTCTGCTGTCTGCCCCTGTACAGCCCGTTGACTGTGCCTGGCAGAGCGCCGCAAACGATCCTGTGCATCTGAACAAATGCTTCTTGTGTGTGGCGGTGACTTTGTTTGTCACGTGTTCTATGCCCAGACTCTGTACATACACGCGCGGCTTTAGCAATGTCAGGGGGTTTCTTGTGGGTTGGTGGGCCATGCACACCGTTTTTCATCATTCTGGCTGAGTGACTGGTGTTGTTGAATGGTATTGTTGTATTGGCACACAGTATAAAACAAACCATTGACATGATTTGAAGTTCGTCTTGAATTGTGAAAACAATTAGAACCACCAGCTCAAAAAGACCACACCCTTCTGGCAGGCTGGCAGGGCTAACAGCACGGGCAGCCTGCATTCGGCAGTGCGCTGGCTGCTGCTGCGGCCGGTAAATCAGCAACTGGCAGTATCAGCCGCCTGCAGTGCGGGATGTGATGACAACACGGCAGGGTTGATGCGCACCAGCTTGATGAGGTGTTTTGAAGTAGCTGGGAGTGGGCGGTGCAGAGTTGAGGGCCCCCACATGCAGACAATCGGACTGAAAACTCACCAGAGCTGGGGTGAATGCAGGGCTGCTGATACGTGACCTACATGCTTGCTTGCAGGTCAGCAGTGGCGCGCCCTTAGTCAACAAGGGGATGAGCGAGAGTGCTGCACGTGCCAGCTCCGCCTAGCCAAGCACTGCGGCCTGCTTGATAACTGGGGTACTTCCATCGCACCATCAGGCTACAACCCCCCATCGCCATGCGCTGTTTCTGATGAAGCGAAGAGCTTGTCTGACGAAATAAAGGAGCTTGTGCAAAATGATTCACCGTTGCCAGCACTGCCATGGACCATTTCCTCCTGTTCTGCACGTGAGCTGACCAAAGAAGCATTACACGACCGTCAGTCATCCCTCGACCGCCAGGCACCGCCCCCTGCGCCGCCGCGCGCCCCGCCGCCGCCGCCGCCTGCGCGCAGCCACACCGCCACGGCCTGCGCCACCGACCGCGCGTCCCGGCCGCGCCACGACCCGTCCCCACGCGCGCGCCGCGCGGCCGCCTCGTCGCGCAGGGACGCGACCCACGCCGTGGGCGGGCGGGCGCCGGCGGGCAGCAGCCGCAGCAAGGCCCAGGCCATGACCGCGAGCTCTTGGTCCCGAAACTCAGCCATCTTGCGGCCGCTTGTCGCGTAGAAGCGGGCCATCCACGCGTCTTGCGGCCGCAGCCGCAGCCGCGAGAGGGCCCAGGCCGCCATAGCGAGGTCCTGGGGCCGCCACTTGCTCAGCCGCAGGGTGCTTGTCGCGAGCAGCTCGGCGAGCGGCGCGCGCACGGCCTCGGAGCGCCACCACAGCGCCGTGGTCACGCTACGCTCCTGCTGCGCCCCCTCGCCCTCGCCGTCCTGCGCCTGCTGCTGCTGTTGCTGCTGCTGCTGTCCCTGCTGCTGCCCCTGCTGCTGCTCCTGCTGCTGCTCCTGCTGTCGCTGCTCTTGGAGCCGCTGTCGGTGCGTCAGCGTGGCGGCCGCCCAGAACGTGAGGGCGATCGACTGCGGCGCAGCATCGGGCGCGAGCTCCGCCTGGCGCCACAGCGCCGCGGCCAGCCAGCCCTCGTCAGGCTCGTGCCCCGCGCGCGCCGCGGCCCACAGCAGGACCGCCACCGCCTGCGGCCGCGCGCCGCCTAGCCTTGGGCCCGCCGCATCGCACACAGCCCCCAGCCACTCCCGAGCACCTGCAGGGCTGCGTCGCCTCGACCCGCCGCTCTCGCCGCCGCCGCTGCCGCCGCCGTTGCCGCTGCCACCGCCGCTGCCGCTGCCGCCGCTGCTGCCGCCACTGCCGCTTCCGTCGCCGCCGCCGCGTGCCTCAGGCGCGAGCCGCACGGCCGCCCACGCCACCATGGACAGCCCCTGCGGCGTCAGCTCCCCGAGCCGACCCTGCAGCACGTCCAGCGCGCGACACAGCCAGGGGCCTGCGCCCGCGCCGCCGGCGCCGCCGACGCTGCCAGCAGGCCGCAGCAGCAGTGCGGCTGCGTACAGGGTGCACGCAAACGCCTGTGGCGGCGCGTCGACCAGGCCCTGAAGCGCGGCGCCAAGGAGCTCGGCGAGCATGCGGCGCGGCGGCACGTAGCCGATGCGAGCGAGCGCCAGCAGCACCGTGCTGCCTGCGCGCGCGGCATCCAGGGGCGTGGCGTCCGCAGATGCGGCGGATTGCGGCGCGTCGTGCCGCTCAGCGGATGGCGGCCGCAGGGTGGTTTGGAGGATGGAGGCCACCAGAGCCTGCAGGTGGCTGGGCGGCGGGCGGTAGCGGAGCCGGCCAAACGCCCACAGCAGCATTAGATGCTCCCGCTGCTGCTGCTGCTGCTGCTGCTGCGGTGGTTGCGACTGGCTCCGCTGCTCGCTCGCGGCCCGCCCCTCCGAATCCCCCACAGGCGGCTGCTGCAGCACCTGCCACTGGCCGAGCGCCTGCGACGCCATCGCCGCCACCCACTGCGCCGGCGGCCGCGAGCGCATGCAGCTGACCCCGAAGAGGCACATGCACACAGACCCGGCGCACATCCGCCGCCGCTGCTCGCCCGCGCGGCGGAGCGCGGCCGCCAGCCAAGGCCGCGGCGGCTGGTGGCGCAGCCGCCCCAGCGAATACAGCGCCATCCCTAGGTCCTGGAGGTTGTAGCCCGCCACCTGCTGCTGCGTAGCCGCCAGGAAGTCGCCCAGCCAGGCGTGCCCCGGCCGCCGCTCCGCGTCGGCCGCCGCCGCGGCCGCGGTGGCGTGCAGCAGCGCCGCGCAGTCGCGAGGCGAGAACGCGGGCGCGGTGCGAAGCGCGTGGGCCAGCAGATCGGCCCACGCGGCGGGCGGCAGCTGCAGGGCCAGCGCGTTGGCCGCCGCCATTGAAAGGACCAGCTCCTGCGGCTTCAGTTGCCCGGTGACCTCCGACAGGCGCCGCGCGGCGTCTGCGGCTTGCGCGGCGCCAAGGGCGGGGCTCCCGAGGGCGGCGAGCGCGTGTAGGGTCATCGCGACCTCCTGGGCCGAGAAGCGCGGCCAGCTGGTGGCCGCACGGTCTGCTAGCTGCGCGGCCAGCGCGCTGCCCGCATCGCGGCCGCCGCTGCCGCCGGCGCCACCCTCGCTGCGCGCCGTGAATGATGACGTGACCGCGGGGGCGCCGTCTGCCGTGCGCCTCCGGCCCCGCCTTTGCTGCTGCCCCTGCTGCTGATCTGACTCGCCTGCTTGCAGCCGCTGGGTTTGCGTGCCGCCCCCCGCTCCCACGCCTGCGCCAGCGACCGCCAGACAGCCAGGGCGCAGCTTTGAGAGTGCCCACAGGCTGTTTGCCACCTGCCTCGCCCCAAACTGCGGCGCGTGGAGGGACACCAGGCCCAGCAAGGACTCCTCCAGAAATTGCTCAAACCCGCCCCCAACTGCGCCGCCTTCGCTTCCTCCGCTACCATCTGCACTGCTGCTACGGCTGCTGCTGCTCCTGTTGCTCTTACTAGGGGCGCTGCTGACATTACTGCGGCTGCTGCTGAGATTGCGGGTGGTGCTGCCACCCACTTCTGGTGCTGCTGCTGGTGTTGCTGCTGCCGCTGCTGCTGGTGCCTCCGCTGAACCGTCCGTGCCCGCAGCGTTTGCCTCAAGCAGGTGCGCACAGCGCGTGATGGCCGCAGACGCGTGGATGGGGTTGAGGGCACCAGCATGCTGCTCCAGCAGCGCCCGCAGCTGCCGCCAGTCACCCGCCTTGCAGATGAGAGCTGTGAGCAGCGGGGGGTCCAGGGGCGTGGCTGGGGCACCGCTCGGGGCCCTTGTGTCGCTGCCTGGCCCTGGGGACCTGCCGCGCCCCGCAGCTGCTGATGTGGAGCGGCGACGGCACTCCTCCGTGCAGCAAGTGCGGGTGTGGCGCGACGAGGCCACATGTCTGGGTAGCAGAAGTGCCTTGTAGCGCGCTAATATTGCTGTGAAGGTGACATGGCTCGCGTCTAGGCTGAGCATGGACGAGCTAGATCACAGATCGCATCGGGTCCTCAGGTTAAACACGACTACCGGTTTGACTCTTTACACCAGTTATGGTTTAGTTTCTTTCCTGCTACTGTAGATGCCGCTGACTCGACTGCCAGCACAAGCGCCGGGACTCGCGCTTGACTGCTTGTGCATTCTAGTCGTGTCGCCGCACCCTCTTCGTGCAACCGAAGGACAGGCCATAGTATAGTCGCAGAATTCAGCACTGATAGTGTGATTGTCACGCACTGACATGAGTGAGCATGTTGCTAAACCTACTGGGCCCATGGTCCTGGAGATCACACAAGTTGACCCTTGACCGCCTCCTGAGTTGACTGCATCACGCGAGCGAATATCAAGGGCCGTGATGCCGAAAGCAACGCTCCTTCAACCCTCATCATCCCGCCGAAAGATTACAGTATGCCGTGTTGATATTGCCAAGGGCTGTGCATGACAAAAACGCGTTGGCGTATCACACACAAAGCAAGTTACAACAGCGGCCTGCGCACACACGAAGAGCTGCTAAATCGCAGCACACTGCTGGATATTCAAGAGTCAAGCACTCGTAATACGATACATAAACACCCGCTGCAAAGGAACCACCGGAGAAGCACCCGCCTGCCACAGGAGCGGTGCACGCTCTCTAATCGCTCGTCCGCCCCATACATGTCTCATCGCGTGCGCTCCACCGCGCTGGCCATCTTAAACTCCCACGTACGCCGACAGATGGGGCAGCGCTGCTCCGTCTGCGCCTGCGATGCGAGCCACTTGGTGACGCACTGCAGGTGAAATGCGTGGCCGCAGGTGCCCCAAACAACGGGGCTGTCGTCGCCAGGGTGCTTGCACTCGGGCGGGCAGCCGTCAAACGGGTTCCGACAGATGCCACACACGTCGTCGCCAGCGTCCCACGTCCAGACGCCGACGGCGTGCCACTGCTTGACGCGCACTTCAAAAGCCATCGTCGCAGCAGCGGCGATCGTGCGAAAGCGGGCTGGCCCCGGTTGCTAGCAGAGCCAACCAATAAAATAGTATAGTGGGTGCGTGAATAATTGTTGAAACAGGGCTGCTCACTGGCGAATCGAAAGCGCGCGTTGGATACAGGGTAGAGTACTGCTGACGACTGGATGCGTCGAGCATGTTCTGAGGTGATTCAAAAGTACATCGACCGCATCAAAAGATCGGTCATGCGTTGTTGTGATCTCTCAGAACTTTGTCACCCGGTTCAACTCTGGTGATAAACATGCGCACGCGTCGCCTTTGCATCCCATTGTCAAATAGCACTTATTTTTGCGTGTTTTGCTTATCATGGCTGGCGATCCTGAACCAAATGGATTGCCTATCCCTGGCGGCATCAGCGAGCGGCTTTGGCAAGACTCGCAGCTGGAGGCTTACAGGGCGCTCCAGCACCCATTTGTGATCGCGCTGGGCCATGGCGTGCTCCCAAAGTGGGTCGCGGCGGCCGATGGATGCATGCTCTGCTGGCGGTGCCGGGCATGTCATGTTGCAGACAAGCGCTGCTGCTGTGCAACCTGGCAGGACCAGCCATTCGCAAAAGCTACTGCAATTCAGCATTTGTCGGCATAGTGTCCTGTTTTGAGTGGTGGTTGCAGCCCACGTCTCGCCACTCACGCCCAACATCCGCCGCACGCTGCGATGCGATTACACTACTGCAGGGACACGTTCCGCCGCTATGTGGCGCAGGACGCCCACTTCCTCCATTTCTTCGCGCGCGCTTACGCGGCGGCGCTGGACAAGTGCTCTGGGCTGGCGCCCGAGGCGCGGCTGACTATCCAGCAGCTCATGATGGGCGGTGAGCTGCGGGCGTTCTCGCATCGCTGCTTGCTGAGGGCGGGCCGGCCTGCGATCCAGGAGCATCGCACCATGCAGTCCGCATGGGACAAGGAACGCTTGCAGCTGCCCCGAGGCCTGTGCAGCTGCTCCGCAGTCGTGCCGCTGCTCGTGTCTCACAAAAAGCGCAGTCGCAGGTGTCGCTCCGCTGGACAAAACCAGCGCCAAGGCAACAGTAAAACAATTGTTTCCAGGTGCAACCAACCCCCACACACCCTGCTGAGCCGCGACCCCCTTATCGTCGCGGCCACTGCTGTTGCAGTGCACATGGAGCTGCGGCTGCACGGCAGCTACGCACGCAGCTGGGGCGTGGACTTGGGGGCTCTGGAGGAGGTGGACCCTGCCACCTCCGCTTACACAGATTTTCTCCTGGAGGTGGCTGAGGACCCAGAGGTGGGTGCGCATTGGTGTGTGTGTGTGAGTGTGTGCGCGTGTGCGTCTGTGTGAGTGTGTGTGTGTGTGCGCGCGCGTGTGTGTGCGTGCGCACGTGCGTGTTTGGGGGAGCAATCGCTGCTTGGCAGGAGCACAGCCTCGAGCTCGCTAATGGTTCCACAAGCAGCTGGCTTGAGGTTGGCGTAACAGGTCTAGCAGGAGGACAGCCAGAGCGGCGGGGGGAAGGGAAGGGAGGGGGTCTTCACGCACTGGACAGCATGCCGTAATCAAGATGGCGCCTGCACACACCCGTTTGAGGCTGCTTGCGGCTATCCCACCCCCCTTGCTGCACCGCAGACGACTGTGGCGGAGGTGCTGGCGGCAATGGTGCCGTGCTCGCGGCTGTATGCCTTCCTGGGCTGTGGCCTGGCCAAGGCGCACCCGGCCAGCGGCCGCCAGGGGCACCCCTACAACGACTGGATTGGGATGTATTCGGGATCTGACTTTTTGGTGGGTTTCGATGCTGGGGGGATCGCTGGCTGGATTGTCGGGCATGCATGGGGATGGGCGGTGTGTGGTGCTGCGTGAGGATGCTTGATACAGATAGGGTGCCACGGCCCAGACAATGTCAAACTGGTACATTTTCTGTCTTGTGTGGCTCCCTCAAACCGCCGTCGTGTGACTGCAGAGGCTGGGTTGAGCGCCACCAGCTCCCTGTCAAGCAGCCGCTGGTGACGTCATCTTGGTATGTCACACTGCCTATCCCCCCTCATGGCACGCCACACAGGTGCTCCCTATTCAGAAGGAGCGGCTGCTTGACCAGCTGGGTGTGGCTCTCCCATATGGTGAGCGCTGGGCCTCTGAACTGTGCACGAGTCACCAAGTGACGCCAAGCCGCCCGCTCGACCAATGTCTCATGAATTACAGTATTCGTCCTTGTTTTGATCCGATCTACGCCGTGCTTTGGATTTCTTCATAGCTTGGCGGGATGCAGGGCCTGAGGATAGCCGCGGGGCCGTCTCTCAGACACTTGGCCAGAGCTGTTCGCCCGAGGCCCTGGACGCCGCGAGTGTGCCCTCGTGCAGATGGTCAGTGCCATCTGAATTGCCTAGATTGATCAACCTTGCAGATGGCTGACTCGAACGCTCGCCCGGTCTCGCAGATCGCCTGAGATCTCTTTACCGACAAGCGATGCAGCTGGAGGTGGCATTTTTCAGCGCGCAGCCGGGATTGCCAGCAGCAAGTGAGGCACACATGCCAGGAACAGCGCCACTTTGGGCGCACAGCACATTGACGGCGGGCGGCCTGATGGAGTGGTTGCCGCTGCAGTGCCGCTTCCATCGTGGAATTTGACCAGTATCAGTGTGATCACCGAAAGCTGTTGTCCTCTATACCTTGCCTCCCAGGACGAATCGACGCGCTGGTGGTTGACTTTGACGACACTTGCACTCAAAAGGACACAATAGGGACGCTGCTCGCGGCCGCAATCGACGCTTCGGTGCAGGTGAGCGGCTGTGGGTGTGCCCAGTGTTGCCACCTGCGCCTGTTCCGCCCAACTGTTCAAATCCAGGTGGTGTGTCGCAACACACAAAATTGCATTTCAAGGCCGCTTGCATAGCAATGCACATCGCCCCTGATGGCACGTCGTTGGCCCCCGCAGCGCGCCGCCGCGGAGGAGCGCGCCGCCGTGCGGGAGCGGCTGGAGGGCGTGGTGGCCAGGCTGGTGGCAGGTTACGAGTCGCGGCGGCAGGCGCTGTTTGCTGAAGCGCTGCCAGATCAGCCGGAGGTGCGCGCAGGCTGGGTCCCACGAGCATTGCAAGGGTTCGCAGCACGAGAGTTGACAAGCACACGACACATGGGCGGCTGTCTTTTTTGGCTGTTTTGTCGGCCTGTGAGCAGGTCGCTGTATGCCAGCTCTCATAAGTGCAGACACGCAGCCCCCGGCCCTGGCTTCATCTACTTGGAACCGCGGCCCCGCAGGGCGCGGCCGCGGCCGCTTTTGACCGCGCCGCCCTTGAGCGCTTTGTGGAGCGGCTGTCCGACTTTGATGTCGAGATGAACGCAGTCGCAGTGGACGCCAGCATTGTGGCCGGTGCGCTGCCTTGGATCTTGTGCAGTGGCTCCTTAGGTGCCGCTGCATCCCCCAAGCTGCCGCAGCTCTGGCCAGTGGGAGCACTGCCCCGCGAGGGGCGGTGCACAGGCAGGGAGGGGCTGGCCTTGGTTGTGCGTACGGTTGCGCCCTCCCCCTTCCCGCGGCGCATAACAGCGGCATGCCGTGCACCTGCGCGCGCCTAGCCCTCACCCCAAACCTACCGCCTCTCAGGCCTCGCCCGCAGCGACGTCACGGCCACGGCCGCCAAGGTGCAGCTGCGGGCCGGCTGCCTCGAGACGCTGCGTGCGGCGCTGGACGCGGGGGTGCCGACCCACATCATGTCGGTCAATTGGAGCGGCCAGCTGGTGGCGGCGGCGCTGGGGCTGCCGGCGGACGCAGCTGCGGACCCAGAGACGGGGGCCAGGTGAGCCAGCCGCGCGGTCGCCAACGCGTGAGGGCGTGTTGGGTGCCAGGCCTGGTTCGTGTGGGTGCCTGAAGGGGCGCCCTTCATTAAAAGGGGTCAGCCGAGCAGAGGTTGCGGCCGCGTGTCGCAAGGGTCACGAAGGGCCCCCAAAGCAACATACTTTGATACACCCCAAACCCGTGCGTTTCTGTTCCTGCGGCGCCTTGCGACCTCGCATAGGCCCGGCTACGGCGCCTCGGTGGCACCTGCGGCCCCCGGCCGCTTGACCATTCATGCGAACGAGCTCGTCCACGGCGCTGACGGCGTCTCCACCGGCGAGCTGCTGCGGCGGCTCGAGTGCGCGCGAGACAAGGGGGGGCTGTTTGGAAAGCTCACCGCCGCGGAGCAGCAGCAGCGGCAGCAGCAGCAGGAGCGAGGTGTCGGCGGCGGCGAACGGGGCGTGACCGTCTACGTCGGCGACTCAGCAACCGACGTGCTGCCGCTGCTGGCGGCCGACTACGGCATCGTTATCGACTCAAGCTCGTCCCTGCGCCGCGTGCTGTCGCGCCACGGCGTTGCGCTGCGCCCGCTCGCCGCGGCGCCGCTGCGGCCGCAGGGCGGGGACGGCGGCGCGCCGGTGCTGTTTGAAGCCGCCGGGTGGCACGAGATCAACGGGTTCCTGTTTGGCCCAGAGGGTGCGGGCGGCGGCGGCGGTGGCGTGGCGGCTGTCAGCGTCGACGTGGCGGCAATCCAGGCGGCCGCAGGCAGCGAAGCGAAGCTGCCGCGCGTGCTGACGGTGGCGGGGTCGGACTCTGGGGGTGGCGCGGGCATCCAGGCGGACCTCAAGGTGTGCGCGTTTGGCGTGGCTGTTGTGTGGTGTGCGCATGTGTGTCGCATGCATGCATCCGAGAGTGTGTGTGAGCTCATGTGTCTGCGTGGTTGTGAACCTTTGCGTTCGCTGAAATGGCTGGCCTGGGGTTGAAGCACCGCGGGCGTGGGGGGGGTGTCTGCTGGTGAAATGTATGCCTTGTGTGCAGGCGTGGAACAGGTGTTTGAGCTGGGGCGCCGCGGGCTTGCCCTGGCACCTGTTGCTGCAGGGGCTGCTTGGGTCGGTCCTCCCACCGCTTCTTGTTGAAGCTCCCTCCCCTGGCCTCGCCCCGGCCCTTCCTCCTCAACAACATTTATCATCACACCCCCCTCATGTTCAACCCACCCTCCAGTCCATCATGGCCATGGGCTGCTTCGGCATGAGCGCCATCACCGCGCTCACCGCCCAGAACAGCCGCGGCGTGCAGGCCGTGCACCCCGTCCCGGCGGACTTTTTGGAGCGCCAGCTGGACAGCGTGCTCGGGGACCTCGGCGCCGACGCCATCAAAACGGGCATGCTGCCCGACGCTGAGGCCGTGTCCGCCGTCGCGCGCAAGGTGCGCACGTGACGCTCTGCGACGGCCGCGGCGAGCCCGCCCGGGCGCGTGCTGTAGGCGCTGCGAACGGCAGCGGCATCTGCTGGGAACCTGCTGAGAGTCTCACCTGCCGCTCAGCCCGGCCTTGCGCCTGCGCCCCTCTGGACGCCGCTGGCCCGCCCCTCTATGCACCAGCCTGAATTGTTTCGACAGTGATGGCACTTTATCACCTGCAAACACCCACCCGTCTCAAAATGTGACCGACCCCCCCCCCCCAGGTTCGCGAGTACGGCGTGACTAACCTGGTAGTTGACCCTGTAATGATCTCAACCAGCGGCCACGCCCTCGCCGGCCGCTGCGTCGCCGACGCCATCGCATCGGAGCTGTTGCCGCTGGCTGCGCTCGTGACGCCCAACATCCCCGAGGCAGCCGTGCTGCTGGGCGGCGGCTTCAGCATTGAGACGGTCGACGACATGAAGGAAGCCGCGCGGAAGCTGCACGCCCTGGGGCCGCGCGCGGTGCTCGTTAAGGGCGGCCACATGGTGGCGCAGCAGGCGGAGCGGCGCGCGGCGCGGCAGCAGCGGCAGCAGCAGCAGCAGCAGCAGCAGCAGCAGCAGCAGCAGCAGGAGGCAGGTGCACGCGGCGCAGCGGGTGCGGCAGCAGGGGAGCAGCAGGAAGAGGAGCTGTTGGCTGTGGACGTTCTGTTTGACGGCACACGCTTTCTGGAGCTGCGCGCGCCCTACGTGCATACAGACAATACGCACGGCACCGGCTGCACCCTGGGCGCCGCGGCCGCGGCGGGGTTGGCGCGGGGCCTGCCCGTCGCGGCGGCGGTGCGCGGCGCCAAGGCCTACCTCACCGCGGCGCTCGCGGGCAGCGCCCACCTCGCGCTCGGCGCGGGCCCGCAGCACCCGTTCCACCACGGGGCCGGCTTCGTGCGGGAGGACCCGGCGGCGGCGGCAGTGGTGGGGCCCTCGGCGGCGGCGGAGCGCCCGGGCGGCGCGGCGCTGGCGGGGGCTCGGTGGTTGTTGGCGCGGCACCGCCCCAACCCCTGCGACCTTCGCGTGTACGTGGTGACCGACCCCGGCTGCAACGCGCGCGCCGGCCGCACGCTGGAGGAGTCCGTCGCTGCCGCCGTCGCGGGCGGCGCGACGATCGTGCAGATCCGCGAGAAGAACGCCGACGGCGGCGGCTTCCTGGCGGCGGCGCGCGCGGCGCTCAAGATTTGTCGGGCGGCGGGCGTCGCGCTCATAATCAACGACAGGGTGGACATCGCGATCGCGGCCGGCGCGGACGGCGTGCACGTGGGGCAGGACGACCTGCCGGCGCGGGAGGTGCGGCGGCTCATCGGGCCTGGGAAGCTGCTCGGGGTGTCGGTCAAGACCCCGGAGGAGGCGGTCAAGGCGGCGGCGGACGGCGCGGACTACGTGGGTTGCGGCGCCGTGCTGCCGACGGGCACGAAGGACAGCTCGGTGATCGGGATCGACGGCGTCGCGCGCGTTTGCGCCGCCGTCGACATCCCCGTGGTCGCGATAGGCGGCGTGGGGGCCGCCAACGCGGCGGACATCGTGCGCGCGGGCGCGGCGGGCATCGCGGTCGTCTCGGCGGTGTTTGCGGCGCAGGACGCCGAGGCGGCGGCGCGGGAGCTGCTGGTCGCGGTGGACGCGGCGCTGGTCCAGCACGGCGCGCAGCAGCGCGAGGGCGGTGGTGGCGGCGGGGGTGAGGCGGCGGTGGAGGGCGGTCAGAGCGCCTCGCCGGCCGTGGCCGCTCGTGGGCATTGACCTCATGACCGCGGCCGTGCATGGACCATTGCTGTCATGCGGGTTGGCGACCCTACCTCCAGCATGAATGTAAATGCTTGGCTGAAATGCAAGGTGTTTGACACGTCAGGCCAGGACCCGAAATCATTTGAAAGTGGACCGTAGGCACACCGAGTGACGGCAAGATCTTGGGGGTTTGGGGACCCGGTGCGCCATAGGTGGTGAAAATCATCAAGTTGAAAATCATATGCACCAGCGTCAACGAGATACGTGCTCATTTGTGATCTTCGCTAGGTTGGCCAGCACCCCGTGCGCTACCGTACGTCAGATAGGAAACAACCAAACGCAAGTGCAGAGCACATTTGATGATGTGCCAGTAAGACTCGGTCGAGGAAACATCTGAAGGCGGCGCCGCAAACGAGCGCGCTTTGGCTCGCGGCGGGACTGCGGCCATGTCCCCTGAAAGGTGCAACCGCCGCAAGAACGACGGCGCCGATAAGCGCAGCGCCCCAAACCGCCCGCAGCCGCGCGATGCCGTCTCAGACGGGACCGACGAGGGTCAGGCCAACCCTTCGGCAGCCGGTCAAGAGGGTGATACGAGCCACAGCGGAGGCGGTGGCCAGAGCGCCGCCGCCGGCGATGGTGATGCGGGCGGGGATGCTGCAGACGAGGAAATGCTGCAATTAATAGTGGTGAACGAAGACGGTGAGAGGCGCCATGCACCGTTGAGGCGGGCTGATCGCCAGGCGGCGCGGCTGGCCGTCAGTGGGCGTTGACACGCACCCGGGTGCCTTCGCCCACGCTGCACCCCGCAGCTGCAGCGCGTGGGCCTGCCGCCCAGCACGTCACCATCAAAAGGGCCCTAACGGCGCCTCCCAGGCGGCTTCCTGCGTGCGTCCCAGGCGCACGCGCCCCTTCCGCAACGCCGTCGCCACGCTGCAGGCAACGAGGTCGTCTTCAAGGTGTTTATGAGCACGGGGATGGACAAGCTCATCCATGCGTACTGCGACAGGAAGAATGAGAAGCTGCACCGCTTGACGTTCCAGAGCCCAGGGGGCACGGTGCACCTTGAGGACACGGCATGGCAGCTGGGGCTGAAGGTGCGGTACGGGGGCGTGTGCGCGCATGCGCGTGCGTGTGGGTGGGAGGGGGCGTAAAGGGGGTAGCAGGGGCCGCCACCCGCTTTTGATGTTTCGCCGCACGCTGAGCAGCACGCCATGTTGCGGCGCCTAGGCCTTTTTGGGGGCCTGTACGGCCGACTTCGGCGCTCCCCAGCGGCGCCGTGGGCGGCGGTGCATTCAGCAGTGTGCAAATTTGCACTGGCCCAATGCCCATCACGACACGCCCGCGCACAGGACGGAGACAAGATCTTCTGCCACCGCTTCCAGGCGCGAGGGAGGGCGCCGCGCATGCGACCGCCTTCGGCGGCGGCGTGCACCCCTGTGGTGCACTGCAACGGCATCGCACCCTGCTTGCTTCACCTGTTCGCCCACCAAACCGTCCCTGTACGCCTGACTGCCCTGCTACTCTCGATGCACCCCCAGAGGTGCTACGCAAAGCACGTGCTGGAGTACCCTCTGCTGAAGCTGCCGCTGCCGGGGCGGCAGCTGACCCTCCATTTGGGAGACCCCACTAGCCCCGAGCTGCCGTCGTTGCGGTTTGAGGTGCAGCCATGCAATGGATTTTCATTTAGAAGCTGATCGCGGCACGCTTAAGCTGCATCAAGCACGCTGTTGCACGCATGCGCACGTGTGCTACACATGCCCACACGTGCGTGTCATGGTCGCATGCAACACCATGAACCCTTGCTCGTCGTTTTGTCCACCGCTGTCTCTCACGCACATGCACATGCTCATGCACATGCACATGCGCATGCGCTTGCACATGCCCATGCACATGGCCATGCGCCATGCGCCACCCACAGGTCATGGAGGACATGCCCCTGTTTGACGTGGTGGACGCGTACCGCGCCGCCCTGGCGTCCAACAATCCACTTGATCCCATGGCGTTCAGCCGCGGCGCGGCGCTCGACCTGCAGTTGTCTGCCGCAGCGCAGCACCTGGCTGATGGGGACTGGCTGGACGTGATTGACAGCCTGGTGCGCTGCGCTTGGGCTTGCCTATACGCTTGTGTGTATGCGTGTGTGCATGCATTTGAGCGAGTTTGTGGGTGATGGGTGGCTGGATTTGTGCCCACACGTGCGCGTCGCCGTGTCCTTGCGTGTGTGCAATTAAGTGGGTGTGCCCATTGGCTGGTGGGTGGGTGTCCAGCTGGGCATAATTAACTTGGTATTTCAGCCCATGCCGACACCCTTCTCCTGAGTGGTGCCACCTGAGGTGGCGCGAATGCAGGGCAGGCGCCGTGCATGTGCGCCCCTTAGCCTGTCCTGCATGCGCCAAGCGTCGGCTGATGGGGGCCGGAGGCACCTAGTGCGCGCTCCAAGCAGAGCCTGCACGTTGCTCGCCACACCATGGCACCGCGCAGCACAGCACGGCAAATCGCAGGAAGCAGCGCCGGCTTCACAGCAACTCGCCACCCCGCCAGGCGACCTTACACGCGTGCGCTGCCGTCGGCTCCCCTGCCGCGTGCTCCCCTGCCTTGCCGCCCAGGACTTTCGCCAAACTTTACTCATTGAGACGCTCATCGTCCCAGAGGCCGACTCGAGCCTGCACAAGCTGCTAGAGGGCGGCGCCGACCCCCTTGGCCACTGCGTGAGCGCCTGTCCCTGCTTGCTGCGCTGCACTGCGCGGCGGGCCGGGCCGCCCGTTTGCCAGCTGGGCGTGTCTGCCCCGCCTCTTGCCTGTCGGAGGCGGCTGGCGACGCCATCCCCTCTTCGCAACGCCAGCCTTCGGCCCTTTGAGCCTCGCCGCCTAACCGCTCGCTGGGCCTTTGCAACGCGCAGGGCGTCCTGAACCCCATGATGGTCGCGGCCAGCATCAACAACGTGGATGCGGTGTGCCGGCTGCTAGAGGCGATTGAGCGGCGCACGGCGGACCCGGAAGTTTCTGAGGACCCGCGCCTGCAGGTGAGCCGCCGCGGCTGAGCGCCCGTGGCTGCTGGCTTGGAGGGCGAGGCCGTGCGTGGGGGCCGGCGCGCTTTCTGGCGCCGCTTCCCGGCGCACCTCGCTGCGCCGCCGCAGTCGCCCTTTGGGAGCACGTGCTCCTCCTGACAGGCGCGCTGCCCCAAATTCTCTTGTGTCTCGCTGTGGTGGGTGTGGCCGCCCCCAGCGCACCCGCTCCGGCTCGTGTGCACCTGGCTCCGCCTGCACCTCCTCAAGGGCCGCAAACCAAACGCCAACGCTTTGGAGTTAGGCCGAATGGGTGGAGGAGCACTTTTACTGCGCCCTTGCGGCGGCCTGGTGGCACGGCAGCACAAGTGTGGTCGACAAACTGCGCCGCCGCGACAGCTCGCTGGCCCGGCTGCTGCAGCGGATGGGGATAAGCTTGCGCAGCAGCTGGGTGATGCGACAGCCCGTGGGGCCGTGGCGCAAAGAAAAGAAGGACGGCAGCGGCGACGAGCAGCGGAACAAGGACGCGAGTGCTCAAAATGAGCAGGCAACAGCGCCGCAGCAGCAGCAGCAGCAGGCGGAGGAGGACGGCACAGAGGAACGGGCGGCGGAGACCTCAAAGCAGGAGCAGGAGCCGGTGGGACAGCCAACGCTGGCGCAACGAGCAGGCACTCAAGGGTCGGCTGGCGACTCCAGCGCCGACGCCACCGCCGCCTCTAAGACCCCTGCCTCCGGGGCCGCCCGCGGGTCCGGCGTCGAGGCCGGGGCCGCCGCAACCGAAGCGGGGTCGGCGGG
>NW_014012860.1:19996-20814 GCF_000611645.1 Monoraphidium neglectum
GGGGCCGCCGCAACCGAAGCGGGGTCGGCGGGCGCCGCCGGCAAGCCCGCGCGCGGCGGCCGGCGGCAGCGGTCGCCCGAGGGCTTCGAATGGGCAGACCCTGACCCGCGCTGCCCGCCGCTGCCGGGGCTGGTGGACCAGGACGGCTCCCTCCTGTGGCTGGACTATGGGCCATGGCAGTGGATGTACGGCAGGGGCGGTGCAGACGCATCCGAACCGGTGGCGGAGGTGGTGCTGGCAGACGCCAGGGCGCGGGCTTTTGCGGTCAAGAGCGGGCTGGGCGCTGACCTGGAGGCCGCTGAACCCGAGCAGCTGCTGGCGCTGCTGCTCGAACCCGAGGCCGCGGGCGGCGGGGCCGCCGCGCAGCAGCAGCGGATGCGGCGGCTGCTGGTGAATTACGAGTGGGCGGGCTGCGGCGCTGGCCGCGCGCGCTTCTTGGCGCTGCTTGAGGCTGGGCAGGGCGTGCCGCGCGACGCCGTGAAGCTTCTCGACAGCTTCCTCTCGGACATGGCCCGCCGCGGCCGCTTTGCCGCGCCCCCGGCGCTCTCCGCCGAGCCCCCGTGGCGCGCGCTGCTTGGGGCGGCCCCCGGCTCGCTGCGCGCGGCGGCGCTGGTCGCGGCAATGCTGTGGCTGAGGGAGACGCTCGGCGACGCGGCGGTCGCGCTGCAGCGCGCGCTCGTCACGTCCCAGATTGCAGCGGGCCGGCTCGCCGGCGGCGACACGCCGCGCAACCTGCCGCAGGTGCGGGACCTGCGGCGCCTCTTCAAGCATCTCTCAGCGCTCGTCGCGGGCGGCCGCCGCTACGCCGCGTCGCGCGC
>NW_014012859.1:0-11128 GCF_000611645.1 Monoraphidium neglectum
CCCCATCCCAGCACCAACTTCGCGATGGACCTGCGGCTGCCCAGCAAGGCGGAGCCGCGCCACTGGGTGCTGCGCGGCGTCGCGGCGCTGCTCTCCCTGGAGGAGTGACTGTGACACGCTGGGCGCCGTCGAGGAGTGGCGCAGAAGGGATGGCGCCCGAGGGGCAACGGCAACATCAAAACCGATCCTGACAGCCTGGGCTGCCTGATGAGGTGGCCCCGGGAAAAAAATGTGAAGTATGGCTGACACGCTCACACTGCGTGGGGCAGGCGGGGCTGTGCATGTGTTGCGCCAGCATACCCCACAGAGCACTGCTGAGCATGTGGATCAACACTTCACGGACAACCCGCCAAGCTCGTGTGTAACCAACTAATACATGCTTTTGACTGTTTGCACGCCTGCTGCTGCTCAGAATAGAGGGTCCCAGCCTTGCTGCGCCGCATGCGGCGCGCTGGGGCGGAGGAGCGCACGATTGCAGTGCACTTCAGCTCTTCAGCTTCCTGGGGTGCGCTCATGCATGGGGCCGACAAGGCTCGCGTTTGAACCTTCAGGGGCACCTCCCAAGCCCCAACGTGTGACTTCAAGTTACTCCAACGCGACAAACCCTCTCCTTGCTGCTGTGCTTGTTGACCACCGCAAAACATTCCATCGACAGCAGCAATTTGGCGCAGATGCATCACAGGTGCAGCAGCCACGCGTTTGGGAGAATGTGGAAGCATGAGATTCACAAAAAGCACAAGAGCCGGCACTGGCAAGCTCCCGCGGCGAGCGCACAGTTGTTGTTGCATTGCAAAGTTCCCCCACATAGACGCTTGTGACAATTCATCAGGCTCGACAGAGCTGGAAGTTCAGGTGTGACAGTTGATGCTCGCAAGTCATGCAGCGAAGCTGTTGTTGCGCCACTACTCAACCTCCGAATCAACCTCCCAATCCGCAACCGCCAGCCAGCCGACCGCCGCCCGCAAAGCGTCCGCGCCGCCGGCGCGGCTCAGCAGGCGGTGCGCGACCGAGTCCTTCACGCGCCCCGCCCACGCGCGCGGGTGGCCCTCGGCCTCCAGCCACGCCATGAGCTCCCCGTCCTCCACCCGTGCAGAAAAGGATGGGTCGTCCCCACAGGTACCCAAGACCGTATTGAGCCCCCACCCATCGTCGCCGCAAAGAGAAAGGATGCATCGCAGCGGCGCAAAGGCCTCCTCGCCTTCCGCCGGCGGCCGCAGACAGGTGCCGCCGCACACGCGGCCGCCGAGCAGGGCGTGCAGGCTGTCGCCCCACGCCAATCCGTCGGAATGCTGGGTTTGCGCCAGCCACAGATAGACCTCGGCATCATTCACCCCCCCACAACTCCATGGCATGTCCTCGAGGTGGCCGCCGCGGATGGCGCCCAACATCACACTCAGGGAGACACTCGCCGGGCCCTCGATCCGGCCCGGCGCGTCCAGGGGCCCGACATCGCCGCGGCCCGCCAGGTGCAGCACCTGCCGGCTGCTGAGCACCGCCAGCACGTGGAGGGGGCGCCCCGCCTCGGCTGCGGTCCTCGCCGCGCAGCTGACGTAGTCCTGCATGCGGGACACCTCGTCCACCCACGCCTTGTGTGCGGGCCCCGCGTGGCCATGCGCATCCGCCTCCAGCAGCGCGGCAGCCTGCAGCTCGTCCAGCCTCTGCACGTGCCAGGGCGCGCGGTGTAGCGATGCTGCGTGTCTACGCGTGTCCGCGCGCTTTGCATGCGTGTGCAGGGGGTCTCGGGTCACTCATGCATGGCGGGTTGTGCAGGCACGACCAAATGACATCCATCGATTGACATCCAGCATGCGGTCCCTGTCCTGCGCTGAATTCACTTAGCATGCGCTCCTCTGCCACACAGGGTCTCAACAGATTCAGCCGCCCACCTGGCTCTGCACTGCCCATTGCTCGCCAAGCGCGTTGCGCACGTCCAGCGCCGTGCCACGCCGCACCGCACGCATTACCGCCAGCTGCAGCCGCTGACCCTGCAGGCTCTGCGCACACCAGCCAAACTGCTCGTGCACGGCGGCAAAGTAAGCGTGAGCCATGTCCTCCGCCTCTTCCTCGCCCCCCGCCGCACCCAACCCGAGCCAGCATCCCGCCAGCTGCCTCCGCAGCGCGTCCGGGTTGGGCTGTGCGCGATGCGCCCCCAGCTGCAGGCCGGCGCGAGCCAAGAGGGGAACCAGCCAGGCACGGCCGGCCATCGACAAGGTTTCATGCTCCGGGGCGGCCTTGCCTGGCGGGTCCAGGGCCGCCACCACCGCCTGCAGGACTTCCACCGCCATGCCCTCGCCGCGCGCCTCCGACCAGATCTCGTCCAGAGCGGTAAACAGCGCCGCCGGCGCGAGCGGCGGGAGGCCGCTCTCCCAGCAGTCTGCGGTGCCCTGCAGCTCGCACCCGGCGCCGTCGTTCCCCGCGAGGCGGCAGACGGCGTCGGCCAGGGCCTGCGGCAGCTGGCAGCGCGCGCCGCACGTAGCCAGCGCGAGGCCCGCGCCGCGCAGCACCTGGACGAGCAGCTGCGCGTCCGACAGCGCCGCCGCCCACGTCGCTGCCGCGGCGACGAGCTCGCCGACCCTGGTGACGCGGCGGCTGGGAAACTCGACCGCCAGCTGCTGCAGCTGGTCCTGCACCCCTGGCTCGCAGATCGCCGGCCGGGGGCCCGACGGCGCGCCCCACATGCACAGCTGGGCGGCGGCCTCCCAGCCCGCCGCGAGCGTTGCCTTGTACTCTGCGCTGGGCATGCTCATGCCGCCCAGCAGGAAATCCTCCAGGCGCTGCGCAAAGACAGCGCTGGTGAGCTCCCTATGGCACAGGGCAAAGACGATGGCCGCGTCGCCGGCGCCGTCGCGCGCGCGGAAGGCGCGGAACAGCGCGTCTGGCTCGCAGCGCGGCCTGGCCGCCAGCGCGCTGCGCACGACGTCGGGGGTGCAGCGGCGGACGGCAAAGGCCTGCAGGTCTGCGATCATGGCTGCCAACGCGTCCGACGAGCCGCCGTGCGCTTCGCGGCAGATTTTCATGGCGTCCACCCACCGGTCGGCCAGCAGGGCTGACTTCGCTGCCGCTACGACCTGGGCCCGCCGAGGTACGGGCCGTGCACCCGCCCCCAGGTCAAAGCCGGCCGCTGGGCACAGCAGGCGGCGCAGGGCCAGGGGCTGCAGCAGCGCCTGGACGCCTCCCTGGGCCGCGTAGGGCAGGAGCAGCAGGGGGGCCATGGGCCCGCACAGCGCGAGCAGCGCTCCCACGGCGTCGCTGTCCACCAGCAGGCGCGCCTCTGCGCTCCCCATGTCGGGTGCTGCACCACGCTGCTGCTGCTGCTGCTGCTGCTGCTGCTGCTGCTGCTGCTGCTGCTGCTGCTGCTGCTGCTGCTGCTGCTGCTGCTGCTGCAGAGTTTGGGCATAGCGCAGCATCCACAGCGCCATGCCCTCTGCCGTCCGCTTCTGCAGCCGCCGCCACGTCACTGCTGCATACTGCCACGGCCGCCCGGGGGCCGCGACCGGGTGCTGCGCCCGGAACCACTCAATTTCAAACCTGCAGCACAGCTGCAGGCTGCTGCTGCTGGTGCTGGCAAAAGTGGCGGGGTCCGGGAGGCGGGTGATGATATTCTGAAGGACCTCCGACGGCAGAGCCATGAGGAGCATGGATTGAAGTGCCGCCATGACGGGTCGGCTACAGCCGGGCAGGGGCGTAGGGCGGGCGCGCAAGGCGGGGCGTTGCGAATGGGACGCCGCCGCCTCAGTGCTGGTTCTGCAGTGTGCCAAGCGGTGGGGATGCGAGCGATCGAGTTGAGCGCGATGTATACGTTGCAGTGTTGCGGTGCTGTCGCGATTTGCCTGACGGTTTAAAATGATCCCGGGCCCTCTACAACCATCAGTACCATCAGCAGGCGCAGCTCGAGCCCTATCTGATGACGAGTGGCGCGATGCGCCGGCAGCTGTGCCGCAGCCAAGCTCTGGACTCCGCCCACTGACGTTCACCTACCAAAAGTGTTCTGACGCTTTTGCAAGTCGTATGAATGCGCTTTGGGGCACGAGATCTACACGCGAGGATCTCACGACACCTGCACAATTTAAATGACGCATAAACTTCGACAGGAGATTTCTTTGATTGAAAGTTGTAACACTCAGCTGCCCCAAGCCGACGGCAGCACAGGGCCTGGAAACACAGCGGCCCTACCTCACCAGCCACCTCTGAACCTCACGACCCTGACTCGTTTTGATGGCTGGCTGCGGCACGCCTCCCACCAGGTACAGCACGCATGATTGTCCCACTTGCACAACTTTTTGTGAGGGAGGGGTAAAATCAAGTCACGCGCGAGGCTTTGCACATGGTTTGAGCGTGGCGAAAGGACACCCACGGGCCATGTGAACCCCTCCCATCATCACACGCTGTAAGGGCTGCGGTTGGTTGCTGTCGTCAGATACCGCTGCTTGGAGTTATCGTGCCATCTCTTTTATGTGATACGGGTCCCTGTGGAACGGGTACGGGCAGGGAAACACCGAAATCGCCGCCCCGACGCACCCCGCCCGCCATATCACCGCGCACAGCGACCCTCGCCCTCCTTCCCCCGGCCCCTTCCCCTCCATGTCGCTCGACGACTCCCACCACCTGGCGAACACCCCCCCCCTTCAGCCGCGCCTGCCCCGCGAAGCGCGCGGCCCAGAGCTGTGAGGTAAGATCTGCGAAACTCAAAGCCAAGGTTCCCAGGCACTGCAGGGAATCTGCTGCTTGCCGCACACTTGCCACTTCGCCCACACTGCCACGACCATACAGTCTTCCCCCGCTACCCATCCGGGTTTGGCGGCACGTTCGCTATAGCCGGCTTGTTCGCTATCGTGAATAGTAAAATTGGGCAGCTGATGGTTCGCTGTGTCGGAGGACGTCACAAAATTCAGCAGTTGAGGGCTGCTTGGCACTGTTTGCCAAGAGCCACATACCAAGCAAGTATTGTTTACCAGCATCAGCTCAATGGGGCCAAAGGGGTGGTACGGGTATGGTGCGTTCGCATGAGCGGGTGGCTGCCTGCTTGCGTGTGGCCTGCACGTGGAGGGCGGGTGGGCCGCGTGCAGTCCCACAGGTGCCGACCACAGCGCCCCTGCATACAGTGAATCTGAGAAGCCTTTGGCGTTCGCTATAGCCGTAGCGAATATTCGCTGTGGAGGGGTGGATTTGTGTGGCAAGCGATCGGGGGTAGCGGCAGCGTTCGCTGTAGGCACCTGCCTACAGCAGGGTTTTCGCTATGACGGGGTTCGCTGGAGCGGGGGAAGACTGTACTGTGAGACAGTGAAGGCCGGCTACGACTCCCGGATATCCTGAGGTGTATGCTTCTTATCACACACAGCCATGACAATGCTATGATAAGACCTCATTGGGCTGTGGGAACCATCTCCATGCCGCCAGGTGGCGTCAGCCCTGGAAGATGGGGCTTGAGACAATGGGTATCAAGTATGCAAGCAAGCACTGCCGCAACCTGGGGTCGCCAAAGCTGACTTCTGAGGTGACCCAGCAAGCCGACGCTGCAGGCCTGCGTGGCGGGGCAGGGCCGACGCATGTTCTGCACAATTCCTGAAGCAAGCAGCACTCCCCAGCAACCGTGTTCATGCGGAATGGTGGGGGCGCACGCGCACGGCGAGCTCCACCAAGGTTGGAGATCTTAGCCTGCATTGGCGAGCCGTGAACGGCGTCCCGCGTGCTCATGTGCCAGAAGGGCTGCAGGGGCAACGGGGCGATGCGCCGTAATCCTGCATGCCCATTGGGTCCAGGTCAGCAGACCCCAATAGGGTGTCCCCACCTGTCAAGCCCACCCGAGCAGGCATACCTTACAATGCTGCGACTGCCTTGGTGACCAACGCAATATCAGCGGAGGACGGTGTACCCTTGTCTCCATTGAAACACACACGCATGCGCCAACTGGCCACACCCGTAGTCGCCTCGGGTGACGCAGTGCTTTGGTCTCTAGAGGGTTGCAGCTTGGCCTCCAGCTACATGGATTTAGCCATCAGTGCCCAAGACATATGCTCTCGATCACGGCCTAGTCAGGGACAGTGCTGCATCAGCAAGCTGCATCAGCAGGCGACGCAGGCGTCACCGCCACCAGCACAGGCTTCATCGGCACGGCAGGGATGCCACAGTCGTGCCCTAAATTCGAACATAACAAAATCCTGACGCTTTGACCGGCTGAAAGACTCGCGAAACTCGCGCTGATCTGGAGGTCCCGAACATGGGCCGAGGCCTACCCCTGTGCTGGACAACAGGCTAAAGTCAGATTTGAGCGTTTTCGAGGGCGGCGTGTGGCCTAGCGCCACGCCTCTCGCGAAGTGCCCATACGGTTGTGCTGGGACGCGGCCCGCCTAGTATGGACGTCAAGCAGGATAACGGCGAGCATGGAGCGCAGTGGCAGCGCGCCTGGTCCGGCCCCGCGGGCCTGCGGGTGATGGTAGTCGACGACGACCCTCTGTGCCTGAGGGTGGTGGAGCAGATGCTGAAGCGCTGCACCTACGACGTCCATACCTGCACCAACGCGGCATCGGCGCTGCAGCTGCTGCGAGAGAAGCGCCATGGCTTTGACCTGGTGCTGTCCGATGTGTACATGCCCGGTGCGCGGCGCGCCCCGGCGCGCGCGTGCGTGCGTGCTTGCGTACAACGCAATGGCTGCACGCGTGGCGCGGTGGCTGACGCCTTGCACCGCGGCAGCCGCCTGGTACCCGCATTTGTTCACACACACGAAAGCAGCTGAGTGAACTCGTCGCCCCATGCTTTGGACTCCGAGCCCGCCTGCAAGGGTGAGGCTCGTACCCTGCCACAAGGCGGCGAATTACGCCTGCCTTGGTGCCCTCTCAACCCCCTCCCAACCCCCAACCCCATTTATCACGCTCACGAAAGACATGGATGGTTTCAAGCTTCTCGAAACTGTGGGCTTGGAGCTAGACCTGCCAGTCATCAGTGAGTCATCCCAAGCCGATCCGCAAGGGTTTATTTCGACGGCGTAAACCCGGGCCTGGGCTAGCGGCATCGCCGGCCAGGGGACGGCCTGGATCTCGCTGATGGATCTCATGTTATGAAGATACGGCTGGGTTTGCGGACCAGCCAGCTCTAGGGTGGCATGGCAGCTGCTCCTTGCGAGGCACCCAGAAAAGCGGGGCGGCTGCCGAGGGCGCCGGCTGAGCGGCAGCCGGGCAGGCGACGCCTCCACAGCTGCCGCCTCGAGCAACAGCGCACACCTGGGATACCGTGTGCATGCAGCACGCACGCCATATCCATCCCCCAAACCCACATGCACTCTTGCGCATGCCCCCTGCCGTTTTCGCTACCCCGACACCGCGCCCTCCACACCCGGCCCTTTACCTCCCCTCCAATCCAACAGTGATGTCATCCAATGGGGAGCATGGCACAGTCCTACGCGGCGTCACCCACGGCGCCTGCGACTTCCTCATCAAGCCCGTGAGGATAGAGGAGCTGCGAAACATATGGCAGCACGTCATACGCCGCCACAGGGCCTGGGTGCGTTGCCGGTCAAACGGGTCAAACCTTGCGTTGTGGGGCAGACGTACCCGTGCGCGCGCCAACAAGCGCCAGGAGGGCTGCGCGCCGCGTGGGTGTCAGCGGGAATTCCAGCGACGGGCGAGGGACCGGGCTGCGCGTCGGGCGCCGCGGGCTCGCGTCCACTGCCGGCCGGTGCTGCTGGCCCGCGCAGTCACCGGGCCGCCTGCTGTGCCGCGGCCTCGTCGCAGCCTTCAGGGTCCAGGGATTATGGTGACCCTACCGCCAACTGAGGTTGAGGGTTCAGCTTCATGGTGACCCTGAACCCTACATCGCACCCCCAGGTGCCGGACGGGGACAAGGAGGAGGCGGGGGGCGACGCCGCCATGGAGGGGGAGACGCCCTCCAAGAAGCGCAAAGACAAGGAGGCGGCCGGCAGGGACGGCAGCTGCTCCGGCGGCGAGGTGCGCGCGCGCACGCCTGGGCGCGCGTTTTGGGGAGAATTGGGCATCGCGGAAAGCAGCCGCCAGGGATGGCAGCTGCTCGGGGGCGGGGGCGCAAGGCACGTGCCACGAGCTGGCCCGCACAGCCGTTGGCGCGCGCGGGCGCAGCCGCGGATTGGGGCGTCGGTGACCGTATGGGCGCCTCGCCTCGTCTTCCCGCCCCGGGCGGGGCATACGCTCGGCGGCCCGTGCCGGCGCGACACCGAACGGCACTCTCGCGCCTGCCTCGCACGTCGCCGCTGCCCTGGCGGCTCCGCAGCGCGAGGAGGAGGGCAGCAGCTCCAAGAAGCCGCGCGTGGTGTGGAGCGTGGAGATGCACCAGCAGTTTGTGGCGGCCGTCAACCAGCTCGGTATAGACAGTGAGCGCCCGGGGAAGGGGGGCAGTGAATGTGCGCATGGGGGGCAGCGAGTGTGTGTGTGTGTGTGTGTGTGTGTGTGTGTGTGTGTGTGTATGCGTGCGTGCATGCGTGTATGCGCGCATGCGCGTGTGTGTGAGAGAGAGAGGGGGGGCATGGGGGGTGGGGCCGGGAGCGGCGTTGTGTGTTGCTGGCGTGGGGGCATGCCGGCGAGGGGATGGTGGAGGGGGAACCGCAGAAGCGCGCGGCCTCTGGAGAATAACCTTTCGGGATTGGCAGGGTGCCTCCCATCACAGGCGTCACGTTGTCGGCCCGCCGCCGACCTCGCCCTCTTGCCGGCCATGACGCCGCACCCCCTCATTGCCGCCGCAACCCTCGTCTCCCGACGGCCATGCGATCGTGCGAATTCCAGAGGCAGTGCCGAAAAAAATCCTTGAGCTGATGAGCGTCGAGGGGCTGACGCGTGAGAACGTGGCCAGCCACCTGCAGAAGTACAGGCTGTACCTCAGGAGGGTCCAGGTGGGCAGCGGTTGGCGGCTGTTGGCGGCGGTTGGCAGTGGTCTGGGGCGGCCGCAGTTGGGGCTGGCTGGCAGCGGCGGGCGGGGGTTGGGAGCCGATGGCGGCGGTAGGCGGTAGGTGGGGGCGGTTGGGAGCGGTTGGGGGTGCGACCCCCAGGGCGGCTGCCAGGCGGCGGCCGGGGCTTTGCGGATTGTGTGGCAGGGGCCGCAGGGGTTGGTTGGGGGTGGCGGCGCGCGGCTGGGGGCGCTGATGGGGCGCCGCGGCCCCCGTTGCCCAGGGGCTAGCCTGGGGGCGTGCAGGCAAATGCGGCTGCCGTTGCCTGTTGAAGGGGGTTGGGGGTTTGCGGCACTACGAGGGATCGCGATGTCGTCTCACTCCCTGGATTGCTCTTGCAAACACCGCAGGCGGTGGCTGCGGAGGGCGGCGTCGCGCCCACCATGCAGCTTGGCCCCAGCGGCGTCGGCGGCGCCGGCTCGCGGCCCAGCGTGCTGAAGCAGAGCGCGGTGGCGGCGGTCGCGGCGGCGGCGGCCGCGGGCGCGGCCGCGCAGAGCAGCGGCGGCGAGGCCCCGACGCCGGTCTCGCCGCCGTCGCAGCAGCAGCAGGTGGCCGGCGCGGGCGTGCCCCACCCGCAGCAGCCGCAGCCGCCGCAGACCAACCACCACCATCCGCAGCAGCAGCAGCAACCCGCTATCAAGGACGAGCGCGGCCCGACGCAGCAGCAGCAGCTGCAGCGATCTGTCAGTGTTGGCGCGTCGGCGGCAGCCGCGCCTCTGCCTGGCACGGGCCCGCAGGACCCAGCGGCGGCGGCGGCGGCCGCGGCGGCGGCTGCGGCGGCCGCGGCGAGCATGATGGGCGCGCCAGCGCCGGGTTTGGGCGGGCCGGCGGTTGTGCAGGGAGCTATGGGCTTGAACCCTATGGCGATGATGGGTCTTGGGCCCATGGGCATGCAGGCGCAGATGGGTGAGCGGCGTTCATAGGGGCTGGGGCGCCGCCCGTAAAGCGGTGTGTATGGCTGACGCCGCGGTGATGCTGTGGTGACATCACGGTGACGCAGCGCGCCCACCGATTCGAACGCGCCCGCCGCCTCCGCGCTGCCGCCGCCCTTGACAGCCCCGCCCCACTCCGCGCGCCCCCGCTCATCCGCGCTCCCGCCCACAGGCATGGCTGGGATGAGTCAGCTGATGGCCGGCGGCGTGGGCTCCATGGGGATGCCTGCAGCGCTCGGCGGCGCCGGCATGGGCGGCGGCCCGATGGGGCTGGCCGGCTTGCCAGGGGGTTTGACCAGCATGGGCAGTGACCCTTCGCAAATGCTCTCGTTGATGGCGGGGATGGCGATGTACCAGCACGCGCAGCACGCGGCGCTGCAGCAGGCGCAGCAGCAGCAGCTCGCGGCGCAGCAGCAGGCGCAGCAGCAGCAGCAGCAGCCACCGCTGGCGCACCTACAGCAGGCGCACCACCTGCAGCAGCTCAACGGCCGCCACATGGCGGCGCAGGGGCAGCAGCAGCAGCAGCAGCAGCAGCAGCAGCAGCAGCAGCAGCAGCAGCAGCAGCAGCAGCAGCCAGCGTTTGGCGGCGACGCCGCCGTCTCAATGGAGGCCAACGACTTTGCCAGCGTGTTCGACGACCACTTTGGCCTGCCCCGCAGCGGCGTCGCAGGCGTCACCGGCGTCACCGGCGTCACCGGCCTCGGGCCGGGCCGCGGCGAGGGTGACGTCGGAGAGTTCCTTGATTACTTCTTGAAACCCTGATCAGCAGCCCCCGTCACCCCCTGTCACCCGGCGGCGGCGTCCACCGCCGCCAACTCCGCCCCTCGCACCCCCTTCCCCAGGCCCGATGGTGGCCGCATGCAGTGTTGAGAGTGAAACTGTCAACGCCTCGAAACCATTAACGGGGCCCCGTCCCTGCCGGCCCAAGCGCCCCCTCCCACTCACCCGCCTTCCCCAATCACCTGCCTGCGGGCCAAGACGTGGGCCCATCCCCTCACTCGTCGCCTCTCCACTTCTCGCGCCGCCCGAACCGTCACCCGGCCCCCAACGAGGCCATCCCATCCAATCCGTCTGGCCCCTGCGCTTGAAAACGGGGCCTCCGCTTTTCTGCATGGCAGAAGCTCATGCGACCAGCCTTCGTCCCCGCCCTCGTGCCCGCCGCGGCTGGCCGGCCGGCCGCTGTATTGGATGCGGCAGGGGCCTGCGTCTGCGCTTCGCGGCCCCTCTGCAGGTCCACATCACAGTATGGGCGCCCAGGGACGCAGGCGCCGCCCCCGCCCCCGTCGAC
>NW_014012859.1:11288-19703 GCF_000611645.1 Monoraphidium neglectum
CCCGTCGACCGTGCCCCCCCACCCCTTTGGGGACCGATGCGCCCCGACGCCCCCCGCTGAGAGGGGACTCCTGTTGTTTGGCCGCGCGAGGCTGCGCGGCCCCGCTGCACCAAACGGGCACCTTTTCAACGTTTCCAGGTGCAGTGTATTGGCCAGCGCGTGCGCACGACGTCACCTCGCGCCGGCTGTCGAACGCGGGGCATGCCCACGGCTCACCACTGTTTGTCAAACCCACCGACCACCCACGCTGGCGCCACAGCCTCAGCCGCGCGTCGGCGCGGGCGTTCACCCTTGCGCCGGCGCGCTCCTGTCGCGTGCGTGAGCATTCTCGGCCCCTCCTTCCCCACCCACCACCCCTGCCTTGCCCCGAGGGACAACGTACATTTGTTTGCAGCGTGGCCGGCTTGCCGCGGGCTTGTGATTCGTGGGCGCCGCGCCGCTTGAGGCCGGGCGCCCGCGGCTCTCCCCTTCGAAAGCGCTGCCAGAGCTGACGCCTTTGGGCATGCGCCGCCGCCTTGCACCCCCCATCCTTTCACGTAATACGCACGCCTAAACCTCCCGCGCTGGGTGAGCGAAACGCGGGGGTTGCGCCAGAGGGAAGGCAGCAAAATTGGTCCCGGGGTTTTTTGGTGAGCAGGCACCCGATCCGTGATCGCCGCCTCTCCCTACTGGCAGCGCCCTGATTCGTCTGTTGGTCTAGATTGCATTGTTGTTTGGGTGGCCTCTGGACCCACCATTGCCGCTTTCGAGGGCGGCTGCTGGGCCCTTGGTGGACCCACCATCCCTGCGCCGCTTGGCGCCAGGCTTTGTCGCCCGTCGCTGGCTGCACACACGCGCCAACATGTCGACACCTCATTCGTCATCACATGCTCACCACGCCACGCTCCACACAACACCATGCAATGTCACTCTGCAAGTAAGATCCAGATTGCCTGGTGTTGACCTGAGACTTGGGGGGTTGGGGAGGGTCGTGCGAGGCATCGTGCGGCGCCCTGCTGTTGTAAAAGGGAAATTGGTGGTGCGGACAGCCCTTCTGCCACCCACAACTCCTGTGATCAGCACGCGTGCCCACCTGAGCAACAGGCAGCGTTTGCACATTGCACACACCTTGCTGCTGGTGTGTGTACGAGTCGTGACACACAGCCCGACGTAGCTACTACACAGCGTTCAACCTGCCCCTCAAAGCCGGCCTTAATTGCTGGGGCGGCCGCGCCTTGACCAACAGCAGCTACTGCGACCTCAACACGCGTGAGCACACAGAAAAGCGACATTTGTACTTCCACAGGCCCTCATCCCAGCCTCAAGTGCTTAGACCATCGGCTCCTTGCTTTTGCTGACAACTTGTCATTGAATGTACATCTTGAATGTACATCTCCCAGCCCGCGCACTGCGGCTCAACGCACTGCGCCTCGCAAGGTTGGCCCCCTCACCCGTGTTTCAACCCGCGTTCCGCGCAGAGAGATGCGCCGCCAACTACCCCACGTGCGGCAGGGTGGGTACCCCGTGCTGCGTCCAAGGCGGCGGCGCTACGACCACGTACGCCTGCAACGGCTACCACGCGGCCGGCTACTGCTGCAGCCAGACCAGGAGGGCAAAGCCTGTCAGCCTGCAGCAAGTGCCCCGAGGAGTGGCGGTTGCGTTTCAAGGCGGACAGCTGGGAGGCGTGGTAGTGCGCGGGGCGCCGGCGACACGCGAGCGGGCGTGCGGGCTTGTTACATACGCAGCAAATCGACGTTGTTATGTTCCATTGGATCCTGCATCCCCCATGGCGCTTTTGTTATCTATACTGTAGTTGAGTAGTCCCCAGATCCTTCCGGCCACGAGTACGTTTATGCTTTTGGGTTTACCTTTGCACGCAATTGCCCAAGACTTGGCCCACCGGCACACGCACGCACGCGTGCGGGCGGGCGGCGCCCGCACCAATAAACGCTGCCGCCTTGGCTTTCGCGCAGCACCGATCTGGCGGGCACGCGTGCGTGTCTGCTTCCCTCCCTCATCCCACCTGTTTGGCTCTGCACATCTACCTACCAATGCCAAGACCGCGTCCCACTGCAATGCCGCCATGACTCGTGATTAACGGCGGCAGAGACAGGCATGATCGCGCCTGCCAGCAGAGGCACGCACGCCTGTTTCTGCTTGTCCGGATGCATTGCTATTGGCATGGACACGGGCATGGTGGTGCTGGTTTGGGGTCGCAACTCTTGATGGCAGCACCCCATCACACCCACGCCCAAACATATGTTTGTCAGGGCACCATCACCGGCGCTGGCCGGCCGCGAGAGCACGTTGTAACGCTGGGCTTAGGCTCATCGCCCTGCACGTGTGCAGGGCCGCCTGTTGCTGGTCATCAGCAGCAGTGACCAGGGGCGGGGTGCCGCGGAGGCGCGGGTGCGCTCGCCTGGCCCGGGCACATTCACTCATCCCAGGAGCCACGAGGCGAGCCACGGCCAACATCCATGAGGGAGGCGGAAACACAACTCACACCACCCGAGGCGCGGCCAGCGTGCCCTGCGGCCCATCTTGGCAGCGCAGTGACCATCACGCGCGAAATGCGAGGCAGCGTGCGGCCTG
Source organism: Monoraphidium neglectum (assembly GCF_000611645.1). Taxonomy (NCBI): domain Eukaryota; kingdom Viridiplantae; phylum Chlorophyta; class Chlorophyceae; order Sphaeropleales; family Selenastraceae; genus Monoraphidium; species Monoraphidium neglectum. The sequence continues at coordinate 13,860 of NW_014012859.1, forward strand.
CTCCCTTTGCCTTGGACGGGCAGCCTCTCATGTATTCAACCCTGGCGAGGCGCCGCCGCAACGATGGCTGCTGCTCCGCCTACAATCCCGCCGCGAACTGCCCCTCTCCTGCCTGGCACCGTACAGAGCAGCGCCCTCTAGGCGGCCTACATGAAGTCGCCGCACACGCCCAGTACTTGGTGGCATGATATGCTGCTTAGCGCGCCGTTGAGTGGTACCGTACCTTTCTACATCAGTACACTGAGATCGGGTGGCCGTGACTCAAGGTGGACGTCGGGTTACCAGGTGCCAAGTTTCTCGGCGATCACATGATATGCGCTCGTGAGAGGTTTGAGAGCTAGGTTATCACCGGACGCCCCGTGCTAGGCCCCAGGGCAATACTGCGGGTTCCTGCCAGACCGCTGCAGGCAGTCTGCCGCCCTCCGAGCTGCTCACTTTTAACCATAATCAAGCTCAAGCCCATATGAAGTCACTGTCGGCAGGATGGCAGCTACGCGGGTCTCTGCCAGGGTGGTCGATGGCCACCGCGCTGACAGTGCCAAGACGCCACCCCGTGCGATATGCTGGTGAAACCCGTGTACTTTTGATAAGAGTGGCCTGCTACGGTCTCGTGCTGGCGTTGCTGGTTGCTCCGGCCTCAGGTGTGCTGCCCAGACTGTGCACTGCAGTGCGCTGGCACGTGTGGCTGAGCCCAGCTGGGGACACAGCTGGGCAGCCGCATGATGGGTGATGATCACCGTGCTCTTGCATGTTCGTGAGTGTCGCCCTCTGTTTGCAGTCCCAGGTGTATGTGTAACCACAGGGTGTGGTAATGGGCCGCCCATTGACAGCCACGCTTGCTGCCCTTCGACTGCATACTTTCGCACCCCCGCCCGGCCCAGCTCTTCCAACCGCAACAACGCGCCGGTGACTCCCAGGCCAGGGCCTTCTGCCCAGCGCTGCACCGTTTGGGCTCGGCAACTCGCCCCAGAGCATTGTGGCCAACGCATACGCCTCCGCTGCTAGGCAGCTGAGCCTGGCCAAAGCCTGGCTGCAGGCCTTCAAGGCAGCACCGGCGACGGCGTGCGTGGGCACATCAAGGAGCTCCCTGTGCTCCTCCGAAGTTGCAGAGTGTGCGTTGCGCTGCCCGGACGCTAACAACCGGCTCGCGCTCCGAAGCTGTCCTACTATTCACGCACATATGCTTGCTTGAGATGTTGGAGAGCATGCCAGGGTTGTGTGGGACTGTGGACGAGTAGTGCAGGGTGAAACATACATCTCTACCAAGTCTCGAATTCATTGTCAATCAATTTATCCTTACTGCTGCGCACTTGCTGTCACGGCACCCACCACTGACGCAGACGGCGAGCAATATGCCACGCTGATGTTTGCGACGTCGCCCGCCGCGTACAGCGCCCTGGATCCGCGCGACGTCGGCCCCTTTCAAGTCATCCCTCCTGCGCGATCCCAGGGCAGCTGCTCCACCTCTACAGCCTTCGTCGCAGGCATGGCTGCAGAGGTGCGAGGGCGCCATGAAAGCACTGATGCTGCATGCCGCTGCACCAGCCGCCAACAGTGATCGTGCCAGTGGCCGCTGTCGCAACTGCAAGAGAGCGCGATGGGTGCGTGCGATTGTGTGCATAAAAATAATGAAAACGTGCGTTGTCGTGCGCGGTGCGTTTGCCAACTTGTTCTGCTGTGCAAGCAGCAGACCCGATCACCTTGTCCCAACCCCTGCACTCTTAAATCGCCCTCTGCGGCGGAACCCTGCAGGCCGCAACCGCCAGCGCCCTCGGCCAGCCAGTGGCAAACGTCGGCAGGCTGTCCGTGCAGGACCTCCACTACTGCGGGGGGGAGCGCACCTCCTGCCTCACAGGGGCGACATTGAACGCTGCGCTTTCGCAGCTTGAGAAGCGACAGGTTGTGCTGGAGGACTGCCTGCCCTACCAGCAGCCCAACCCCCGGGTTGCCGTAGCGCAGGCGTCGCTCTGCGCCAAATCCTGCCAGATTACCAGCCCCCTGGCATCCAGGGGGTCGTTCAGGTCCGTGCCCATATCGCAGGTTTGGCAGGCGCAGCAGCACATCAGACGATTCGGGGCCGTGGTGAGCAGGCGTGAGCGTGTACTTGTCAACGTCACTGCGCGTTTGCGCGTGTGCACCTGTATTTATGGGGGCGGGGGTGATGCAGGGGCCACTTCAGCAGCATCGCTTGCTTCTGTCTAAGCAGGATACTCGTGCAAATGTTCAGCAGTGCTGTGTGCGTGTGTGCGTGCACACGCACACACGCACGCACGCGCGTGCACACACACACACACACACACACACACACATACGCCGGCACACACATATACACGAGCGTGCGCCTGTGCATACGTACTTCTGGACGTATTGCACTCTGTAGCACGCACATGCGCACGTCTCACTCATTGAGGGTTTTGCCACGCCTGCACGAGCGCATGCACTGCCAGAAATTGCCCGCTCTTGTCCGTTTTCTCACTGGTCCTTGCTTGCCGTGCGCGCTCCACAGGCAACACGTTTTGATATTTACAGGTAAGACATACACCAGTCAAGGTCCATGTCTTGATGCAGGCTGCGGGTGCATGAGCACATCACTGCTGTTCCGGCATGTGTAGGGGCTTCTCGCAGCGTGTGCCAGCCCTCACCCCTGCGTTTTGTCGCACGTTGTCTCACGGCGGGGCACTACAGCGACTTCCGGAGCTTTTTTTCGGACGCTGGGGCGGTCTACCGCCCCTCACCAAGCAGCAAGTTTGTAGAGCACCACGCCGTCCTGCTGGTCGGGTGCGCTGGCTGCTTGAGGGAAGATGCTTGGGGCTGTTTTCCTTCATCAGTTCTTGTTTCAAAGCTGTTTTGTTGATGTTTGCTTGCACCCTGACTGCATCTAGTGACCAGGCGGTTTTCAGCAGTGCAACATGACCGCTTACCCCCACCACCCCCCCCCAGGTATGACAACGTGAACCAGTTCTGGATAGCGCGCAACTCGTGGGGCCCAGGTGCGGCCTTGGAGAGTGATGGACACCCGGCTGGAATAAAATTGGTCGATGCACATGTGAGTCCTCCAAACAGACATGCACGCATTCATAAGACCTAGGACCCATGCATGCAACCCAACGCTTACATCCCAGGTTTTGCCCAAGAAGGCAGCTTCAAGGTAGGCTTGAGCTTGGCCTTGCTACTGGGCTCCAGGGCAACGGCGCTCGCTCCCATCAACACAATCACACATGAGCCAACCTCAAGATTGCACCCGCTGCTCAGCACCACAGCACTCCGCGTACCGGGGGCCCAGCGCAGCCACGAGGGCGCCTTTGCTTTGTTCGACGCAGCCATACAGCGGGACTGCGCGAGCTGATACGGCTGTGGAGCTCCTAGCAATTTTGGCAGTGCAATCTGGGTATCATGCCTCACTTTGCAGGACTTCAGCTGTGGTTTGTTTGCCGGTGAAATCGGGCTTTCTTCTTCCCCCAGGTCACCCTTGTAAAGGGACCAGGGGACAAGTCTCACCTGACATGATATAGGTTTTGAAAACTCACACACCCATGCGCTGTTGGCTCTGCTGTGACAGGTCGCGTTTGGAGTGGCGAGCGTCCTGAGCCCAGGGGACACTTTTGGGGTCGTGTTTAAGCCGTCCCTAGCAGCGCCAAAGCGGCCTCCTCCGCAACTGGCGGCTGCACCCACCCTGCCGAATGGCTGCAGCTACTACCAGGTAGGTGCTGGGTCGGCTGGCGAGCGAAGATTTTCTGCGATGCTGAGGGCTGATCAATACTCGGACGTGTTTACGCCATCAAACGCACCGATCGGATCCGCCTCGCTTTCAGGCGGTCCCCGGTGACTACCTGTCGGGCGTCGCTGACCGCGTGGCGGTGCCGGTTGAGAAGCTGCTGCTGGACAACCGGGACACACTGAGGGACCTGGACAGCCCTCTGGCAGGCAAAAGACTCGCAGTGTGCTCCATCGGGGTGTCGCCGGCACAGCCCGCGCCCGCGCCTGTGCCGGCGCCGGCGCCGGCTCCTGCTCCCTCAACCCCCCCGGCTGCTTCAGTTGTCGCGCCGTCGCTGGTCAGGTCGTTGCCATCCGACTCGCGCACGGCTCAGCTGCGGTCGCTGCTGGGGTTCAAGGCTGCGATAGACAGGCAAGGCACGCTGGCCTGGTCGGCTGAGAGGGCGGCCAACGCCGGGTACTGCAGCTTTTTTGGCATCACGTGCGACACACAGGGCAACGTGGCCAAGATTGAGTTCAACCAGGTCAAGCTGGGGGGGACGCTGCCCCCTGCGAGTGTTCTCAGAGACCTGACAGCGCTGACAGGGGTTGAATTGGACACAACTGGCATCACCGGGACCCTGCCAACAGACTGGGGCGTCCTGACCCAGCTGCAGGACCTCAGGATTTGTCGCAACTCCGGCATCACGGGCACACTCCCGCGCACCTGGGCGGGGCTGGCGCGCCTCAAGGTCCTGTACCTCTAGTGAGTGCACCTGGTGATTCTGGTCTTGGAGTCAGGTGCACTTCCCATGCACAATAGGGGTTTGTGGTGGCTGCTGGCGGCGGACGTGTCATGGTCATTCAATCGTGGTCAGCTGCATTGGAGGGAATGCCACCTGCAATAATGAAAGGCATCCTGCGCAGCCCTGCCAAACTTGAACACCCGGCCTTGGACCTGCATCGCCCCACCCCCTCCCTTACTGCCTAGTATGAACAAGCTCACCGGCACGCTGAGCCCAGAGTTTGGCACGGCCTGGCTAGCAATGGAGCTCCTATCACTGTCCACCAACAGCTTCATGGGGCCGCTGCCCAGGGAGTGGGCCGGGATGAGCAGGCTCAGAACGCTGCACCTCTAGTGAGCATTTCTCCTTGCCAATTTTCAGAGTGAGGGAGGGAGGGAATTTGGTAAAATAGTCTTGGTTGGGGTCGACCATGGGGTTGACCATGGGTTTGACGCTGGGGTTGACCATGGGGTTGACAGCTGAGATGTCTCCAGGTAGCTTGCTTGATCCTGGTGGGGTTTGTAGCGTTTCACCGCACAGGTTGCGAGCCAAAATAAATGGCAAGGGCGTGAGGCCTGCTGACACGTAGGCACAGCCACACGCGAGCATATGCAGAACGGGCGGCTCGCAAACACACATTCTTCCACTTCTCCCTTCCACACCGACCCGTAGCCGTCGCCTGAACCCCCGTCCTCTTGTCTTATCCTGCGCCCAACCCCCTGCCCACCCCTCTCTCCCCCTTGTTTGATCCTCCGCCCAGCGACAACAGGCTCACCGGCACGCTGAGCCCCGGGTTTGGTTTCGCCTGGCCGGTGATGGAGAACCTTCTGCTGTCCAACAACGCCTTGACGGGGCCGCTGCCCAGGGAGTGGGCCGGGATGGGCAGGCTCAAGACGCTGTACCTCAAGTGAGAAACATTTATATTGAATTCAAGAAGTTCTGCTGTTCTGCCTGACAATCATGCGCTCCCTTGTTCCATGAAACAGCCGGGGTGGCCATGGCGCGGTCGCCACAGGCGGTTTGAGGTGGGGGAGGAAGGGGTTGCCCAAGTCGCAGCCAGCACCAACGAGAGAACAATTCACACATCCCTGCCCTGATGCCACTTTATACCTCCGGGCCGGGTTAGTAGAGGGTGGAGGGAAATGGGATGGGCCTATGGCTGCAGGCTCGACGGCCTTTGTAGTTCCCCTCACGCAAGCGCACACACACCGGCACGCACAAACCCCGCGCCCACATGCACGCACGCACGCAAGCGCGCACGTACGCACGCGCGCGCACACGCACACACACACACACACACACACACACACACACACACACACACACACACACACACACACACACACACACACACACACACACACAC
>NW_014012859.1:20140-21256 GCF_000611645.1 Monoraphidium neglectum
CACACACACACACACACACACACACACACACACACACACACACACACACACACACACACACACACACACACAACGGCCCCTGCCCTGCATCATCCTCCGCCTCGCAGTACAAACAAGCTCACGGGCACGCTGAGCCCCGCCTTGGGCGCGGCCTGGACGGCAATTGAGGCGCTGCAGCTGTCCACCAACGCCTTCACAGGGCCGCTGCCCTTTGAGTGGGCCGGCATGGGCAGGCTCAAGACGCTGCACATCACGTGAGCCTCAATCACTGTGCATTCAAGAACATTTGCTGTCTCGCCTGCCTCCTGCCTCCAATCATCATGAAAGGGCCCGGGCGACACAGGCTCGGTCCCCAGCAGGGGTCTATTGGGGGGCAGGATCCTGCCCCCCAAATACGCGAATGTTTCACCTCTGGAGGTGACATGTGAAACGGCTACAGGGCACTCTCTTATGCGGGAAGGGTTGCGCAGACGCAGGGGTCAAAGTCGGGGAGAGTGGCAATAACGGGTTGCCGCGTGCCACAGGCAGCAGCAGTGAAAAGCAAATCTCGTTAATCCCTGCTCTGATGCGAAACTGCATCCCCTGGCCGGCCGAGTCAGATGGGAGAGATGGGCGCAGTGGCTGCAGCGCCCGGTGCCAGCCCTCCTTGTTTCTACGTTTGCAATCCCCGTCCCACGCATGCACTCAAGCAGACACGCACGCGCACACGCGCGCACACACACACACACACACACACACACACACACACACACACACACACACACACACACACACACACACACACGCACACGCGCACACACACACACACACAGTCTGTCTCTCACACCGGCACTCGTCCGTGATCCTGCATCTCACAGTGGAAACAGGCTCACCGGCACGCTGAGCCCCGTCTTTGGCGCGGCCTGGCAGTCGATGGAGGTGCTTGAGATGTTCACCAACGGCTTCACAGGGCCGCTCCCCAGGGAGTGGGCCGGGATGGGCAGGCTCAAGACGCTGTCCCTCTAGTAAGGCTTTCGCTTTTGCCGTAGTGTTTGTCGTTAGGGCAGGGGGAACCGGGCAGGGGGGGACAGCAGACGGATGCGAAGTCAGGATTATTGGAAAGGGACTTTGGGAGGC
>NW_014012858.1:0-3876 GCF_000611645.1 Monoraphidium neglectum
TCATCATCTGCCGCGAGGCGCTCGCGGACTGCCCCTCGTGTGCGCCCGCGCTGGGGGCGCTCGCACAGTACCTGCTAGACCTCGCCTGCCTCCTCTGGGCCGCGGCGGCGGCCGCGAAGCAGGGCGGCCCCGCGTGCGAGGCCGAGGCCGGCGGCATCGCGGCGCGCGCGCGCGACGCGGCGTCCAAGGCGCTCGAGGTGCTGTCCAAGGCGGCCGTGGCGGACCCGATGCGGCGGCAGTTCTTGCGGCACAGAGTCGCAGAGGTCGAGGCGCTCATTGCGGAGCTGGCCAAGGAGTGAGGGGCGTGAGACACGCAGCGGCTGGGTTGGGCGCAGCACATGGTTTCATGGTGGATGTTTCTTAGGCATGCGCTTGAGTCTTGCGTGGCGGCTGTATACTGGTTCAAGTTCACCTGGTGATTTTTGGCAAGGCTCGCACGGCGGTGTGGGGCTGTCATGTTGGCTGATTCCCCGCAAGGGCGCCGACGCCGACGCGCATGACGCCTGCGGGCTCTTGCAAGCTGTTGTCTGCAGTTTACCGTCAGTAGCGGTGTGCTGCCACGTCAGCACACCACTGGGCAGGCCTGCCTTGCCAGTGTGCCAGGCTTTTCAGCATCGGCCGCCCTGACGGCATGAAGCGCGACTAATTCAGGCGCCTGTGATTAAGGATGAGTAAGTGGTGATGCGTCCAGTCGGTTTTGATGCAGGCTGCTCTAGATGACAAGGCTTGCATTGGCCAGGGTCGGCAGGGGTTTCGGAATGATGGTCGCGTGCGTGCCTGGCGTGGCGCAAGGCACGAATCGCAAGGGGTTTGGGAGTGATCAGTCCGCCGCCCGCCCCCCCCCTTTGAGCGGGACTGAGTGATGCCACCACTTGTGCAACACCACCTTACGACGTTCCTTGTTCCTTGCATCTCCTCAAAGCAATGACCCTGGGGTGTTCTTGCCGCGCGTGTTTCCCTTGACCTTTGGTCAGTGATCACACGATCTGGTTGGTGCCAGCATCTTATCGACGCTGTATGTAGCGATGAAAGCTTCTTTGTACAATGCGCTGTGCAAGACGGGCGTGAGGCGCTCAAAACAACGGCAGTCACTACAGAGGACACCGCGTTCTCACTATGCCTTGATCGCACACCTTTGCATGCATGCAGAGTGAACGAATATACCCATCAAGTGCCGTTTGATTCGGCCGCGTCTCTAGCTGCGTTCAGCAGGCCTTCAAAGCGTCCCACGCGAGACCCACCAGCGTCTTCACGCGCGGGCTGCGGGCAAGAGCATTGTGCCACAGGCATCATCGATCGATACAGAATGCCATCTTTCAAGCAAGAGCACGCGCTGGGTGCGTCGCTGCATCGACCTGCGCGCCTGAGTCCCTGGGCCTCAGCGGACAGTTGCGACAGCTGTATGATGTGCGCTAGCGGCTCTTGAGGCGTCCGGCAGCGCTGCAGAGCCTGCCGCTCGAACCACGCCACCCCGCCCCGTCGCTCTCGGATTGCTTGCCCCGCTGGCCGCCTGCTTTCCGTCGGGACGGCGCTCAAGCTGCTCCCTCGCACGTCCCCTTGGCTCCGCTGTACTTGCACAAACAGAGAAGCGGCAGGCCGAGGCCGCGCGCATCCGCGAGAAGTACCCCGACCGCATCCCTGTGAGTCTGCCCTCTACACCAGGGGCGGGCCCCCTGCCGGAGCGCTGCGCCGGTGCCTGTGAGCTGCCTCTTGCGTCCGCCTTTCCTTTGCACCTGATCTCACCTAATCTAGACACAATCTGATTCTAACCAGGTCATCGTGGAGAAGGCGGAGAAGTCAGATATCCCCGACATTGACAAGAAAAAGTATCTGGTGAGGGCACGGGCTCCAGATCGGAGACGCGCCAGATCCCCTGGTCGGGCGCCCGATGGCCCCCTCGACTTGCGCAGCGGCCGGCAGCCACGACCTCCACCAGCCACGCGATTGTGAGGCAGTGCCGCATGGCCGCGACCTGCGCCCGGGCGACGCCGGGTGCTGCCGACGGCGCCGGCGAGCGCTGCCGGACCCCGTCCAACGCGTCAGTTGTCCCCTTGCATTCTCACAGACACAGTTCCCGTCGAACTGGTCTTGCGACCCCACGCACGTGCTCCTCCCGGTCAACCCACTCCCTTTCCACACCACCCCACCCCACCCGACCCCACTCCACCCCCTACACCAGGTGCCCGCCGACCTGACAGTGGGCCAGTTTGTGTACGTCATCCGCAAGCGCATCAAGCTCAGCCCAGAGAAGGCCATCTTCATTTTCATCAAAAACGTGCTGCCGCCCACTGGTGGGTCTCCCCGTCTGGCCCTCTGTCGCCGCATTTGCTCCCTGTGCGCGCGCAGCCAGCCGCAGCCGCAGCCCAGCAGCTGGGCTCCCAGAAGGCCGGCCCCGACACGCGCCCCGCGCCCGTGCCCTGCGCCCCGGCGCCGGCACCCGCCTCACCACCAACCGCGCAGCGCTCACGCCTGCGCCCAACCCGACCGGAGCCGACCCCCCCTCTCCCCCACCCTCAACCCCCCAGCTGCGCTGATGTCATCCGTCTATGAGGACCATAAGGACGAGGACGGATTCCTCTACATCACATACAGCGGAGAGAACACGTTCGGCGGCGGCGGCGAGGGGGCCGCGCCGGCAGCAGAGGAGGGGGCGCTCTCGGAGGAGCAGGGCGGCCGCGCGTGCGCCTGCGCCTGCGGCGCCAGCTGCTCCTGCGGCGCTGGCTGCCACTGCGGGCGGTAGGGCGGCGGACTCAGTCCTAAGGCTTGAGGGCGGCCGCCCGATGCTGTGGGCGCGGGCGGCGCCCCGGGCGCCGTCCTATGTACTTGTTTGTGTATACGTTGACGCAGCATGCGCACTCCTGCCACACTGAATACGGGCAGCCACGTGCAGGCGGCGCAGCTGCCGGCGCCCCAACTGTGGGCATGTGCGTGCACCCGCTTCGCATAAGCGCGGAGCCCGCTGCTGCTGCTGCTGCTGCAGCCCCGCGGCGGCGGCTTTGCGGCCGTCCGCAGCCGCCCCGCCACAGGTCTATAACTCAAGACGTCGCATGCCCCCTTTGCCAACACTTTCCCCAGCCGGTCGCGGCCCTTCATCTGCGCCACCAACAGATTTGCGAATTTTGCCTGCGCTGCCAGATTTTGCGCCGGCCTTTGGACAGGGCCTCACAAGGCTTGGCATATGGGGTCGTGCGGCCGCCGGTCGCATGTGGAGCCAGCACAGCGCGCACAGCATCTTGCGCGCATGCGCGCGTGCGGTGGCGGCTGGTGCAGCTCAACCACGCCGCCGGGGGCTTTGCACCTGCGTGTGCAGAGAGGCTGGCTGCGCCTTATGAACCCCGCCTGCCTCCCCGCAACTGGCGACGCCCTGTGCCTGCACCAGCTGGCTGTATAACCATCACTCGTGTAAGGACCAACACTATCGGCCCTTTTTTAATGCCGCATTAGCTCCACACACCAACAGCACGGACAGGAGAAAGCCAGCCATGCCGAGCCAGCCGGAAGTACAACGGGCGCCTTGGCCGCTGCGGTCACATGGCTGACAATCATGAGGCCAATTGTGACGACGCCGGTCCAGGTGGCGACGTCGCCCGCAAAGGCCGTGAAGTCAGAGGGCGATGGGTACAGCAGGCGCATGTGGTCACAGCGGCGCAAACAGCCCAGCGTTGCCGAGCGAGTACCTCTCTAGAAACTTCCTGTTAGCGCTCACCGGCCGGCCGCCGCCCCTGCCGCTGCCGCTGCCGCGCTCCGGCGCGCCGCGGGCGCCCAGCGCGCCCGGCGGCGCACGGCCGCCCGCAATGCCGGCCCGGGCCGTGTTGGCCGCGGGGACGGCCGCCACTGCGGCCGTGGCTGCGGCGGCCGCCTCTGCGGCGCGGCGGG
>NW_014012858.1:4496-20342 GCF_000611645.1 Monoraphidium neglectum
TCCTCGCGCGCCGATTCCTGCCAGTCTGCGGCGCCGGCCGCGGCGGCGGCGACGAACAGCGTGCCGCCGTCCTCGTCGTCCTCGGCCTCCTCCTCCGCGCCGCCCTGCGCCGCGGCCGCCAGCGGGAACCCGTCGCTATCGAATCTGCACGGCAGGTGGACGGGGCCGCGTGCGTCTGCACTCGAATACCAGGTCGAAGCGATGCACAGCACACCCAAGCCAGCCGTTGAAGCAAGTGCCGCGGCTGCTGCCCTGCTCGTTTCTGGCCGTCCCCCCCTCCTTCACGCAGCGCCTTCGTGTTGGCAAAACTTGGACGCAGACGCTGTCTTCTGGGTGTGCCCCCTATGGACGGCCGCACCTCTCATCCTGGGGCTTGAAGCGGGGCATCAAGGGCGCCTTTGACACGCGCCTCTTCTCCAGCGCGGGCCTGCCGCCGCCAGGGGCGGCCGCCGCCGCCCCCACCACCGCCGCCTTATCCCCGCCCTCCATGGCGCCCCCGGCCGCGTCACTCTGCAGCTGATCACGCTGTCCCTGAGCGGCCGCCGGCCGCGGCGGCTGCGGCCGCCCGCCCCGCCTCTGCTGCTGCTGTGCCTGTTGCTGCTGCTGCTGCTGCTGCTGCTCCCTGCGCGCCTGCTCCCGCTGGCGCCGCCGCGCCTCAAACTGCTCCAGCAGCTCCCGCGCGCCGTCCCCCACGCACAGCTCCGCGACAGACTGGCCTGCGGCGCAGCGGAGCTCGGGGCGCGCCCCGGCGGACAGCAGCGCGTCCATCGCGCCCAGCTGGTTGTTCTTTGCGGCCAGGTGGAGCGGCGTCTGCCGATGCGCGTGGCGTTTGGCGCGGGGGGGTGAAAGGCGGGGTGAAGGCAAGCGAGGTGGGCGCCGGGGAACAGCAGGCAGTGTTGATCGCGGCAGGGCGGGGAGGGGTGTTCAGGGAGGGCGCGCAGCGCGTCCCACTTCGGAGAGCGTGCTGCATGGCCGAGGCGGGTGCCGTGCGCCAGTTGCTAGCACACACGTGAGTGCCACTCACGTGTAGCCTGCAGTGCAGGCCAGGCATGTGACGGCGTCCGATTCTGCAGAGGATTATACTGCAAACAAAGGCCCTGCAAAGGCCCAGAGGCGCACCAGCAGCTCCCCTGTCAGCGCAAGGATGCCGGCACCGCGCCTCAGCAGCGCGCGCACCGCCGCCACGCGTCCGCAGTATGCCGCCCTGCGGGCAGGCAGGAGTGCAGGTGCCGCCGGCTGCTCTGGCTGCGCGCAACTGCCGAGCACAGCGTCTTTGCAAGCGGCAATTGGTCCTTCATCTTGACCATTTGAAACGGGTGACCGTCAGATGACCGACTGTCTCAGCAGACGCTGCGCGTTCCCACACACGCGTCACCGGACCCACCTCGCCCGCACCTGTGCAGCGCCGTCCAGCCGAGGCGGTTTGCGGCGTCGATGGTGGCCCCGCGGTCCAGCAGCAGCTCAATCACCTGCAGTTGGGCAGCACACGGGCGTGCATATGGGGAGCCGGAGGGCCCTCGGACTGGATCACAGCCTTGACCCGATGTAGTGCGTGTACGCATGCATGCATGCATGCATGCACCTGACCTGCGCGCTGCACGTCGGCGTGCATGCTCGCTGCATATATCATCGGTGAGGCTGCATGCAACGCGTAGAATCGCGTCATGCAGCAGGGCGAGGCCTGTATGGCCGGCTCTCTTGGCAGGGTGCGCCGTGTCATGCGCGCCTGCACGTGGCCCTTTGTGGCGGCCCAGTGGAGGGGTTGGTCACCAGAGGCATCTTGGCGCGTCGGATTAGCGCCTGCGGCTCGGATGGGGCCACGATGGCAGGACGCAGGGCCCCACTGCAATCAACCGCCGTCGAAGTGAGAAACCACGCCAAACGACAACTCAGCAGCGGCCGCGCGCGCCTGGACGCATGCTTGCGACCTTCCCGGCGCATAACGGAGGGCGGGGTGTGCAGTCAGCAAGTGTGCAACAGCGGCCAGCAGCCGACCCACCTGCATCCAGCAGGGCGACCACGCTTGCCGCATGGTTCTTGACAGCCGCTAGGTGCAGCGCCGTGTCCATAGCGCCGTCGCCTGCATCCAAATCCACTCCCTGCTGCGCCAGGTACTGCGCGTTTTGGGGAGCCCCGCTGAGTCAGCCTGCAAGGGCCGCGAGCGGGGCCGCGGCTGGTGCAGCGGCAGTCACAGGGGTGCGCAGGCCACAGGCGTGGGGTTTGCTACACGGCGTACCTTGATTAATTCGACGCGTCCCTTCTCCGCCGCAACGTGAAGCGGCTGCGCGCCCAGGATCTCATCTTTTTGCTGCAGCACGACAGCGGCGGGGTAGCCGCGGCGTGCGCCCTCCGCCACCAGGGACTGCAGCTCCTGCAGGCTGCCAATCTCCGCGGCATGGTGTGGTGTCCCCGGAGGAAATACCGACCGTGTATAGCCCATCACCGATGTTGCGATGGTCAAACGATCTCAGCGATCTCGTGCTGTTTTTGTACCCGTAACTGTCAACTTCTACTCGCATGCAAAAACCACTTATTTGCGTAGAACATTGTGGTTTGGCGCACAGATTGCTGCCACATATCTTTGCCGGGGCCAGGCTGCGGCGCTCGCAGTCCGCGCGACTCGCAGTGCTGCTCACGCTGTCGCCCTGCTGGTGGCCGGCTGTCAGCACTCGCCAATCCAACCCCAACATTTATAGGTCCTTCTCAATCAAACTTGACTAAGGTGTGCTAGCATTCCTTGATTACAAGGCACACACTTGAAGCAAGCGACTAAGGGTCCTCTGCACACGCACGCATCCTGGTACGCATCACACACTCTGCAGCAGCCACATGCATCGAGCGCAAGGCCCGGCACCGAACCTTGTCACAAATTATTCATTTGACTGGCCTCTGGGAGCGTTTGTAGTGTATTGCGTTCCGTCAAACTGGGGCTTTCGCACAGGATCACCCTCAAAGCACTCAAAAAACACTTGCACTTCGGCAGCTTGCCCGGCAGCAGCTGCCCTTCAGCTGCTTGGGTGCTTCCTGCAGCCGGCGGCCGCGGTTCTCACCTCCCCCCTCACAACCTGCACTTCCCCCTAGCCTCGTCGCTGCGCCACACCACCAGCGGCCGCTCACCAAAGAAAACCGGCAGGGGCTGTCCTGCACAAGTTCAGCACGCCTCGCTGGGGCCGCGGCAGCAGCAGTCCCTCGCAACGGCCCTGGCGTACTGCGGCGGCCGCCCCGTTGGCAGAAGGGACCGCGGCGGTTGGCCAGCAGCCCTGGCGGGCGTGGACCCGGGGGTGGGGGCCGTCTATGCGCCACCGCCGCGGGCGGCGCCACCCTTGCACGCGTTGCACTGGGGTGAAATGGCGGCGGCGAGCGCCTGCGCAAACGACTGCTGAGTGGAGCTCGAAACAGCGTTGGCGATGGCCTGGGCGGAGGCAGACGCTGTGCCGCCTGCGGGTTAGTGAGAAGTCTCCATGCATGAGAATGTAGATCCCCGTGTGGCATTCGATCGTTGTTCAGCAGGGCCGCCCAGCCGTAATCTAAGCGATGATGGAGTGAAAGCAGCAGCTGCTGTCTCGCTGCACGCGACCCCGCGCGTCCGATCCAGTCTCTACATTGTGCTGGGGTCGGCTGAAGAAGAGTGCGAAAGCGCCGCAGGGCACTCACCCGTGGAACAGGCGCGGGCTGAAGCCTTCGCAGTGGCGCTGGCGATTGCCTGCAGGGGTGGCAAGGGACGGCATAGGAGGGACACGTTGACTGTACGATTCGCCGCCAAAGCAGGGTAGGGAATATGAAAAGCCGGCCGCAATGCAAGGCTCCTGACAACCACAGTTGTCCGCGAGCCCCGCAAGACGGGCGCCCTGCCGCGCCGATGACGCATCCGCCGAGGTATCCATTGAGAAGCTGCGGCATCTTGGAGCATAGGGCAGTGGCAGGTAGGTGTGCCTGCTGCGCCGTCCGCACCTGAGCCAGCGCCTCTGCCTTCACGTAGGCAAGCGCGGCCCCGCAGCCGCCGGTTGCGTTGGCAAAGGCCTCGGCCACCGCCGCCGCGACCGCCTTGGACACCGCCTGCGCGCTCGCCTCGGCGTTTGCGCACCCCGAGCCGGAGCCTTTGACGGTGACGGTGCCTTGAGCCTCCGCAAATGCGGAAGCGGTCGCGCTGGCGACGGCCGTCGCGAGCGCGGACGCGGCGGCCTGGGCGCCCTGGCTGCACGCGGCGCGCACGGCGGACTTCGCGGCGGCGCCGGCCGACGCCGCGGCCTTGGTGAGGGTGGCGCTGCTGGCGCGCGATACAGAGGTGACCGAGCCTGTTCATGGTGTACACGTTGCAGTACCACTGTGAAATATTTGAAAGACGACGAAGCAGGGGTACCAGCCCCAACCAAAAGTAGTGAGCAGTACGGCTGACGCGCTCCGCTTGGATGCAGGCGGGCTGCGCCGGCGGGTGCGCCCCCGCCCACATTGATGGTAGCGCCCGCTCACCTCCCGTGGAGCTGGCCAGGGAGTTGGCGACGGCGGAGGTGTCCCCGCTTTTGATGGCCTTCGCCAGGGTGTCAGGCGACGGCGCGGGCTGCGTGGTGTGTTGTGGGTTGGGTGGCAAAGACGGATGTGTGACAGTATTTGCTGCAAAGACTCCAGGCTGCATGGGTCAACAACCAACCAGGAGAAATTGACTGCACAGCCCGAGGTCTTGAATGCAGTCAGCCAAACACGCATAACATGTAGAGAGCGCAAGTATAGGGCAACACACATAATTCAGGCATGTACCACATATCGATCCTGACTCATCCACACGGTTCTCTCCACGAGCGCAGGCGCACACGCACCGCACGCATACAAGTGCACCTGCCCAGCGGGCGCGCCAGATGCCTTTGTCGTGGCCTGAGCCGCAGCCTGGGCGATGGTGGAGGCGTTGCCTCCGCCAGATGTCGAGGCCTGCACCAGAGCGTTGGCGACCGTATTGGCCTTGCCTGCGCGCAAAGGGGAAGTGTGCTTGAGGTGTGGTTGGGGCATCTATATATGAGCAGCTCGCATAGAGGCTGAGTCGCAACATTCTCAGCTGGACTGGGGAAATGATACACTCCTAATTGTGTAGATGCTGGCAGTCCGAATGTCCAGCAAGCAGCAGATCCATGTGACAAACACAGGCGCGTAATCAATGCCGATGACACCCCGCAGGTGAACAGGCTGAGTGGACACGCGCTGGTTCCCGCGTGTGTACAGGCGTGCTGCATCGCAGGCGCAGCTTCCGCCGGCATCACCAGCCGGCGCTCACCAGCAGCGATCGCCTGCGAGATGGCGCTCGACAGCGCGCCCACGTCGCCGGCCGCGCTCGCCTGCGCGATCGCGCGCGCGGCGGCGGACGCGTCCCCCTGGCCAAAGGCCTGAGCTATGGCGCTGGCAAAGCTGCTGCCGCCCTGCTGCGCCAGCCGGCGGCGGCGGGGCTCCTGGAGCAGCTTGCGTGCGCGGCGGCGGGCAGCGCTGGCGGCAGAGGGAGGCTTTGGGGTCTCTGACTTGACGCAACTGCTCGTACGAGGGGCGGGGTTAGGGATTCGCAGTTCATTTCGTCTCCATTGCTTTTCAACGAAAGCGTTCACCTGACCGACAGCAGATGAGCTAGCAAGCCTGTGGGGATGCTGTGACGTTTTTGTTGGTCGGGCCAGGTCGAACCTGCAGAGTCAGCAGCAGCTGCTGCAGCCCAGGCCTGAGGGCATCGATGGGGCTGGGGGCCAGCACGTCGCATCACCCCTCTGGTGGCGAGGCCATCACAGGGGCCACGCGGCTTGACGACCCCCAAGAAACACCCCAAAATCTCGCTCCCACTCACAACGCGTTGCAGCCGCCGCAGAAGTCATCCACGCAAGTGTAGTTCTCGGCGCACCGCACGGTGCTGCACGGGCTCACGGCACAGGCCACCGGCTTGCTGCCGTCCGGGCAGCTGCCCCCAGCGGCACCGCCACCGGTGGCGTTCCCGGCCGTTACGTTGCCACCCGCAGCCTCGGGCGCAGCAGGCGCAGCCGGGGGCAGCGGCGGGGACTCGGCCGGCGCGGCAGGTGTGGCCGACGGGGAGGGGGAGGGGGAGGGGGCAGTCGCATTGCCCGCAGCGGTGTTGGCGGCAGCGCCCTTGTAGGCACAGGGCTTCTCATCTTGCCACCCCCACTGGCGCCCCTCCGTGTCGGCCTTGGGCGCGGCCCCGGGGTCCGTCGGGGCGCCGCGGCAGGGCGGCGCTGTGTCCCAGGAGGAGCGGGCGTAGGTCGGGTAGTAGAGGGGGGTGCCGTCGGGCGCCTTGTAGGCGCAGGACTTGCCGGCGGCGTCGGTGCCCCAGAGGCGGTAGTTGTGGTCCTGAGGGCGCGAGGGATCGTCGTTGGATTGGCTTGGGCAGGAGAATCAAGGACTATCGGGCGCCAGGGGCCGCGGACAGCGGAGGTTGAAGGGAACCATGCTTGCTGCATCAGATGCGCTGTGACGCAGCATCGGGGTGAGCTGCAGAATACAATGTTGGCTCCTTGGATTTCTGAGGCTGGATTTCCCCTATCTAAACCACGATGGCAGTGCCTGCGGTGAGCTCGA
The DNA here is from genome assembly GCF_000611645.1 of Monoraphidium neglectum. NCBI lineage: Eukaryota > Viridiplantae > Chlorophyta > Chlorophyceae > Sphaeropleales > Selenastraceae > Monoraphidium > Monoraphidium neglectum. Next base: position 11,055 of record NW_014012858.1, read on the forward strand.
ATCCCCAGCAGGGAGTTCGAGGTGCGTCACAGCAGGTGGCGCCCACCCCCGGGGACTCATCTGGCTGGCCCTGCGGTGCGGCGTCCTGCCTGCAAGCCACCCCACCTCGACTGAGTTGGTGCTGTTGGGCGCAGTGGGGCAAGCAGGCACCGAGGCCCATACGTCGCCGCCCTGCGCTGGGGCCGCGCCTGCGGCGGGGCTCTCAGACGGGGCCGCAGCGGTGGCCGGCGCGGGCGAGGTAGCCGGTGCGACGGACTCGGCCGGCGCGGCAGTTGTTGACGGAGAAGCCGACGCAGCGGGTGCTGCTGTTGCCACAGGCGCGGGAGTTGCAGGTGATGCGGCGGCTGGCGCCGCGGCCGGCGAAGCGGCAGCAGCAGGGGCCGGTGACTGCTGGGGAGCGAACAAGGATGTTCCCTTGGCCGGCGGTGCCAGCGGCGGCAGCGGTGACAGCAGCGGCAAGAACTGGGGGAAAGGCGGCATCTGTGCATCTGTGGGGGGTTGGAGAGATGACGAGGCTCAGGAGCTGATGGCAGCTGGCGAGGACAAGATCGTTGCGCCGCAGGCTGCCGACCCGTTGCGTCCGCCTCGTTTGATATGATGAGCGCCCATACCTGTACGTATTACCAAGTTGCTCCCAGCCAGCAGCGCCACGAGGGCGCTAAGCAGCCAGCGCATCCTGGCGGTGCCCCGAGGTGATCTGCCGGTCATGCAACGCTGCGATGGAAGGCAGCAAGCGAGTAAACATCAATTGGTACCAAATCTAATTGATCGTTTCCGTCCAAGGAATTTTTCGAGGGTGATCACGCAACCGCCAATTCCGTGATATGGCACCTTCTCCGCTATCAGCAATTGAGCAGCCATGGTAGTACGGCAAGGGGCTTGATATAGGCGGCCTCAGACCTTTGAGAAGCGTGATTCTGTGCCAATCCCCCACGCTTGTCAGGGGATGCATCGTTGCATTCTGGAACAAAACACACTGACCCACCCTTGTGCAGGCGCGCATCACACCCCAGGGTATGATTAAGCTTAAAGACGGGAATTTGACGCGAAAAGTTGAAAGTACGACGGTTGACGAACAGGGTGCGCATCTTGCAGCGCAGGGAGCTCAGCCTCGGGCAGACATCAGCAGCGATCTTTTCTGCAGGATCCAACGCCACCAATCCGCAGTCCTCTTCTCTCAAGCGCTAACTCTCTGTCTATGCACTCCCGACTCCATCCTCGGCACCGCCCCCGTCCCTGCCGCCGCCGCCGCCATCTACTGCTGCGCCCACCTCGCTCAGCTGCTGATACGGCTGCCGCCGCCCCCAGCCGCTGGCGCCGCCGCCGCTGCCTGGCCCGAAACCCAATGCGTAGCATGCGTAGAGGATGCCGGCGGTGGATATTGATGCCAACGATCCCAGCATCAGCCAGTGAAACTGGTCTGGTCTGCTGAGGATCGAGCCAGCCACGAACGAGAAGATCTCGAAAAGGCTCTGCATGCTTGACTGCACGCCGTTCACGGTGCCTGGAGGATTGCGGTTTGACGGTTGAACGCGACAGAATATAACAGCAGCGGCCAGGATGCAAGGTCAACAGAGATTGGCGTCACTTGTTTTCTGACCAGTTGAGCGACGCGCGCCTGCCTGTCCAGCCAGGCGTGCCATCGACCCACCGCACGCGACCCCTTATCCCAAACCCGGCTATGAAACGCTTTCTGGCACCCACATGCACCACGAACTTTCAAAACTAAATAACTGCCCCCAAACCCACCTATCTCGTCATCCGCCACAAACTCTTGCTGCATCTGAGACACCGCCAGGTCAGCAAGCCAGATCCCCAGCCGCGACAGCGCCAGGCCGCTCATCAGCAGCGCCAGCAGCGGCGACGACGCCAGGCCAAACTTGTCGCCGCCGGCAGCAGCCCCGCCCGCGGTGGCCGCGCCGCCCGGCGCCGCCGCCGGCCCGCCGGCCGCGTGGTCGCCTACGGGGGCGGCGGCGGCGGCGCTCCAGCTCGAGAGAGGGTTTCCAAGGATGGCGGCGGCGACGGTCGGCGCTGTGCCTGCTATCAGGCAGGCGTTGAGCCACGCAAAGCCGGCGGCGCCGGCGGCGGTGAGGCCGGCCGCCCGGTGCAGGCGCGGGAAGATGGCCGTTGAGAGGAGGCCCGAGGCAGCCGCGATGCCGCGGAACACTGACAGGGCGGCCTGCGTCATCATGGTGGCAGCGGGGGTACGGCCAAAATATTGAGTGCTGGGCGGGTAAATGCAAGTGTTTCGGCCATCCAACAGTGGGGGCTGGAGCATCCTGGCCAAGATTTTGCGCGTCGCTTCCTTTGAGCTTTCCGAGGCAACAATGGCGCCGCCCCTTCCCTCCCGAAAGCACCTCGCTCATGCCGTTGAATGTGAGGAAGGCCGTCATGAGGAACCCGAGGGACAGGCACGTGAGGTAGAGCAGCGCCAGCGCCAGCGCCGGCAGCAGCGTCGCCTGCCGCAGGTAGACGCCCCATCCGGAGCAGAGTGCGGCAAACGGGACGCGGGGGCGCTGCCGCGGCGCCTCGGCGCGCGGCGCGGCCTTGGGCTCCCTGAAGGGGAGGGGGTTTGACGGCGCGCACACAGTCAGCTTCCGTCAATCCCCTGCGGGAGTCCACGTGCAAAGCTCAGGGGTTGGTGTGCATCCCGCAGACTGAGATGAGCAATACAGAGGGGCTGAGTGCATGTGAAAATGTGCATGCGGCACCCAGAAAAAGCGATGCCGCGCACCTAAGCTGCGGCGAGAGGCGGTGGGCGACGCGCAGCAGGACGCACTCGGGCGCCCACACGACTAATGCGTACGCCGCGATCGCGAGTACCGCCGGTAGCATGCCGGCGTACGTCATCAGGAATCCGGCCGCCATCGGGCTCAGCATCAGGCAGAGCATGTCGATGGCGCGCATGACTGAGGGGCGGCGGTTAGAGGGCAGGCAGGGCCGAGGAGGCCCGGGCGGGCGCGAACAGGGTTCAAGGGTAAAACAGGGGGCGCTCATCATTTGAGGCGAGGACGCCTGGGCTCATGCGTGTTGCGCCACAAGCACACGTTCGCGGGCCGCATCCTTTTAGCGCTGAGCCCCGCGCTCACCCCCGACGACCCGGCGCGCGCACCCGAGTTCATGCGCGCCAGCATTAGGGTGTCCGGCCCGCACAGCGCCTTGACCCACTCCCGCTCCACGGCCGCGGCCGCGCCCATCGAGCCGACGCTGCTGGTGCAGCCGACGGCGATGGCCACGGTCACCAGCGGCCAGTACACCTGGCGGTGCGGCAGGGTTGGCGAAGTGTGGCAAGGCGTGTACGGTCAGTGCGTCCATTGGTTGTTGGCGCTGGCAGCTTGGGGTAGGGATACTGCTGAACATGATGGAGGCTGCAGCAAGCTGAGTTGTTTGGGTCGATGTGCTCCTAACAATAGGTGTGCTGCTGATGGCGTAAACTTTGGCTTTCCCTGGAGCCCAAAGCTGCACAGACGCAAGCTGCAGCCGCGTCAGGGCAGTCAGCCTGCCGAGCCGCCGCGCCACATCGCACGCGCACCGCGGGCCCCACTGCTGCGAGGGGGTCGTCACTGCCGCCTGCCAGCCACAGCAGCGCGCCCGCAGCGGCCGCGGACGCGAGGATGCAGGCGTTCTGCAGCAGGTACATCGTGGTTGCCCCCCGCAGCCGCTCCGACCTGGGCGCGAGAAGGAGGCAAGCCATGCACAGCGTGCGGCGCGTTCGGAGCGAGGCACGAGCCGCGGGCACCGGCTCCCCGGCCTCGCTCGCGCGGCGCGCTCTTGGCTCGATGCAATAGTGTGCACCAGCCGCCACCGCCACCGCCACCGCCGCCGCCGCCGAGCCGTCTCCATGCTGTGCGCCGCGGCCCCTGCCCGCTCCCGCGTCCGCAGCGCGGGCACGCGCTGCTCCTGCAGCTTCGAGCGGGCCCCTCCCGCCGCGCCCGCCTGCTGAATCCCCTGCTCCAAGGCGGCCTTGGGCCGGCGGCCTATGTGCAGGGCGCACCTGTCGATGAAGGCGCCGACGGGCGCGCCCCCGACGACGCGCACGAGGTTGTCCAGCAGCCCGTAGGCGGATATGAGCCGCAGGGAGCCGGGGTACAGGCGGATGAGGACGAGCGCGACCGCAAACTCCCAGGTGCGCCACGCCCACCTGTGCAAAGCGAGTGTGAAAGCGGAGACGGGAGCGAGGGGGACGGGGCATTCTGCGTCGGCGCGGCTCCCTCATTTGCAAGCGGCGGTCGGTAGGCGGCGCCGTGCGTGCACTGGGGGCCAGCGCCTCGCGGGGCGCGAAGCTTTTTTCCGGGCGGCGGCTCCAGCGATCCCAGTGGGGAGCGCCCGGCCGCACCTTGCGAGGGCGTGGGATGCGAAAAGCGCGTTGCAGACGGCCGCCGGGGGCCCGCGGCAGCCGGACAGCTCCGACAGCTCGCCCTCGTCCGCGCCGCCGCCCCACGACACGAGGCGCGATTCGATGCCGCTCGCCAGGCGCGAGAACGCGCCGCCCTCCTCGCCCTCGTCATCGCCGCGCGGGGACGGGGTCCCCTTGCCTGCGGCCGCCGCGGCTGGCGGGGGCGATAGTGCTGCTCTGGCCGGGGCTGAGACGGAGAGTGCGGTGCGCAGGTGGCGCGAGAGTGCGCCGTCGTCGCTGCTGGTGCGGGTTGCGGCGACGGTTGCGCTCTCGCCAGGCCCGCCGGCCATGAGGCTCCGCTCGTCCTCCGGCTGCGCCCAGAGGTCAGGAGCATGCGCAGAGGCGGCGCCATGCTGTAAGTCCGGCGTGCGGCCGCCGGACTTGTGCGCCATGCTGTGTTTCAACGCTTTGGGTCCGGACGCTTTGGGTCCGGCTGGCGTGGCAACGGCCGGAGACCCCGCAATACCGCCGCCGCTCCGGCATGTGCAGTCTGGTCAGGGCTATGCTGAAGACTTCTGTGCTCGTGGCTTCCCGTTTGAGTAAGGATTCTGAGGCAGGGTACTTCCTAGCAGCTGCTCTCTGCCTGCACACGATCCTAGCCGAGTTCGCCGAGACAGCTCGAGTGACATGATCAGTTGCTATGATGAAATGAGGCTTGCATGATCCGAAATCAATAACACGTTCAATCACCACCTGTTCAGGTGTGATCTAGCACTCCGAACGGAGGCCACTGGGGCCCGCGCGGAGCCATGATCGACGATAGGGATCTCGGGAAGTTCACGGTGGGTCTTAGCATATACAACATGCCTGTTGTCCACGCAGTGTGGCAGCGCGAAGCGCCATCGATGCGCGCTGCTGCACCGCCGGTTGCAGCCATCCGCAAAGCGGGCTCTGAGCAGGCTGCACAACCGCAAGCGCTCGTGCTAAACTTCGCGATTCTGCGTGCAAACGAGCTGCATGTCAAGCGCACAGGCTTGCTGTTGCGCAGCTGTTGCGGCACGCTGCTAACTCACTTCGAAACTTCCGGACGCTGGATGAGCCACCTCCAACCCCCAGCCCCGCCCCGCCCTCCCACACAGAGCTGGCTGGGCTTCACTATCATGATCCTGCTTGTCGCCTACCACTACGTAACCGCCGACCCCAAGTTTGCCGAGCAGCAGAAGCAGCAGTGACACCGCGCGCGCATAGCGGCACCAGCGGCAGCATCAGGCAGCCTTGATTCCGTGCGTCAGCAGCAGGGTTCTGCACCAACCACCAGCAGCTCTTGTGGCGTCACGCTGATCAAGAGCAAGCCTCTGATCCTGCACGTAATCAGCGGCGGCGAGATCTGCGGGCAGTTCGGCCCAGCAACCGTCTCACCAGATCAGCCATGTCGTTTGTCGGCGGCAAGCTCAACCTGAAGGGGGGCGACGGGCTCAAGTCGGCCGGCGGCGTCAAGAAGAAGAAGAAGAAAACAAAGGCCAAGGAGGACGACGACGGCAACGGCGGCGCCGGCGGTGATGAGAAGGCCGCCGCCTCCGCCAGCAAGCTGCAGGGCTTCGTGCCCCCCCCGCCGCCCGACGGCGAGGACCGCCGCACCGAGGCGCAGCGGCGGCGCGACGAGAAGATGGCGCGGCTGGAGGAGGAGCGGCTCAAGAAGGTGGCGGCGAAGGGGTACAGGGACCGCGTGAAAGACTTCAATGAGCACCTGGCCGGCCTGAGCGAGCACCACGACATCCCGCGCGTCGGGCCCGGATGAGGGCTGCGGCTCACGTTTGTCGGCTGCGGGGCGGCCGCTACCGCCGCCTCATCACCCCGTGTAACAAGCCTGCCTCAAACTTGATCGGACTGCGACGGCCCCCGCCGCGTGCACAAGCATGCGCGTGCGCACCATACACCTGGGACTTCGAGCCCTTGATGTGCTGAGTTGTCATGACTTCAAATGGCGCAGACCATCATGTCGCAGCTCGCGGTCTAAGAGCCATGTGAGGGACCGCAGTCCACCCAGCCGCACAGGCCATCAACAAGCCCAGCCGGGCTGCTAGGTCAAACACTGGCATTGAGCTGCATCAGGCCCCCTGCCACTTACTCATGAGCACAAACGGCAGCCACAGCGCCAAGGCAGCCACTGGAGTAGGCCCATAAATGAAGAACGGGTGTCACGGAAGTCGTGGCGCAACAGAACGCCAGGCGCACCCAGCAGCGCGCTGACCTGGCACCCCCCCGCTCAGCACCCATCTGCGAGCAGCCGTGGACGAGGCCGGCGAGTCCTGCGGCGCATTTTCCCAAAAAAGGCACGCGGACGTTGTCCGGGCCACAATGAGCGCCGCATGACCAAATCCCAGGGCCAGCAGCACCCGTCATGGGGCCTCACCTGAAGTTGTGTTGCCCCCTTTTTCAGGCAATCACTGGCAGGTCACGCACCCCCGGCTGCGCTGAGGAGGCGGTCAAGGAAATGCTGCAGCCATGCTGCACGAATGCCGCAAATCAGCACGAAACTGCTAGTGCATGCGTACCAAATCATTTCTGCCGCCCCAGCTCCAAATCAGGAAGCGTTGCGCGTTACTGTGCACCACTGATTGCCTAGCTAGCCAAGCATGCTCGCAGCCCAGCCACACGCATTCCAAGTTGTCATTGTGAAGTAGCAATGCGGTAATGACGATCATTAAAAACAGGATGACAACACAAACAGAACACAACATGCCAGCCCAAACGTACACAACCAGAAATTGACAGGGCAGTGGAGCCATATGCAGCACGCTGCAGCTCATTCGCTGCCCAGCAGCGGAAAAAGCGCTAAGAAGGTCGCTCAGCCGCTTTCGCCGCGGATTCGTGATCCAGCTCCTGCGTGCGTAAGCAGTGCAGGGGCGGGTTCGAAGTGAGGCGCGTCGGCAGGCCAGCGGCACACTTCTGGGGCGAGCGTCAGAACGAGGCGGCGGCCTTGACGGCACGCCCGCTTGCACTTGTGCTTGGACAGCTGCCCAAAGCAAGCGGCTGCCACCGCAGTAGCCCAGCCACGCACTCACAAAGGTCAGGTTCCCTTGGATGGCGGGATGCACCCAAATTGAGCCAAGCGCACTGCATTTTCTTCCCCCCGAACCAACGACTAGCTAAGCACGCAACCACACACGGGCACGCACGGCACGTACGAAAGCACGCGTCCATAAACCGCAAGGCCCCTGTCAGGCGCATCATCCTGGCAGCCTTCCAAAACGCAGCTGCAGGGCCGAATACACCCTTGCCTCACCAGCACTGTCTTGAACTTGCGGCCATACAGGCCGTACACCACCTCTTGCCGCCGGAACGCCGCCAGGTCGTCCACCGCCCGCTGCCAAAGCGCCTCCGCCGCCGCCTCGTCGGCTGGCGGCTGGGACGCTAGCCGCCGCGCGTCCCCCTTTGCCTTGCGAACTAGGTAGCTGCGGGGCGGCAGCGGCGGCAGGGGCGGACCGTGGTGGCAGTGGCGGTGATTAGGGTGGCACATCAAGGGTTGCTGCGTGTTTCAGGGCTATCAAGGGTGGGCAGGCACTGTGCAGCTGCCTGGCAGATCTGGGCTGGACTTAAGCGCTTGCAGACGGACGCGTTGCTGGTGCTGCGCCAAGCACGTGCCAGCATTCATCGACGCAGCAGTGCGGCTGCGAACAGCGCGCTGCGCCTGCTGTGCGGACGCAAGGCAGCACCTCGCGCGTTCAAGGAATCTGATTGCTATCGAAGTACGCCTTGCGACCAGTCTAATAGGCTCTTGCCGCCCTGCGCTTACTCTCTAATGTTGTAGTTCGGAAATGTGCGCCCTAGCCGCAGGTACTGCCGCATCAGCGATCGCACTTGTGCCGCGGATGGCATGGCTGCTGCTTAAACACCTCTACAGGCTCTACCTTCAAGGAGTGATCTCAAAAACTTGCGCTACAACGAGCTAAGTTGGTACCAGTTGTGCAAATGTGACGAAATCGGGGTCGCCGGGAATGTTTGTGTGCTGCAGGCCGCCATGTTGATGCTGCCTGATGTCACTTGGTGTGCGCGCTCTCGCCGCCCTGGGGGAGGACTGTCCAGGCCTCATCTGGCGCGTCCTCTCGATCGCTGTTCCTGTGATGCTCACTTGGCAGATATGTACCTTGACTAACTCCTGCATACGTCTCCTCCCAATCTGCACGATATGCATATTCCCACTGGTCAACAACTTGGGAGAAGCGCTGTGAAAAAGACATTGAACAAAAAAGGCAACGCTGCAAGTGAGGCTGTGCCGTGTGCTATGTGGCAGAGCACGCGCTTACCGACAGACAACTACACCACAAACACACGATGATCGTGTGTCGCGGATGACAGGCTGGCGGTGGTGCCGAGAGGCACCAAGTGTCGAGGGCCTGACTGGAGGGCTCGCCACGTTTTCAACTGGGGTGTCCGCGACATTCTCCGGCACCGCACCCAAAAAAATCCACTCCTTGTGAGGCCTGATGTGACACACTCCGCGAAACGCTACCAGGGCAGCCCCGCAGGTGGGCGCAGCGGCGTTGGCAGCCGGTGTGCAGAGACCTGACAGGGCCGTAGACCACGACCCAATTTGCATTGACCACGTTCACCAGCCGCATCTGCAGCGCATTTGTGTGCCAAGCTGCAAAACCTCAGGGTGACGCTTCGGAGAAGCGGTGATCAATGCCCAGTCGCGCAGGCGTGGCGCTGGCAAGTGAACGCACGCAACTCCCCAGGGCGGCCGAGCTCGGGTTGGCGGCTGCCCCTGCCACCGTGGTGTGAAGCCCGCGTTTGAACCCCATAAGCCTCGGACCTTTTGGGCCGACCTACAGGGAAAACACAGCTTGGTTACAACATCGACATTAAAGCCCACCACAATTGCATGATGGTGGGGAAGCTGCTGGTCAATGTCCACTGAACAGCCGCATGCTCGCAATGCACTTGGGGGG
>NW_014012858.1:20861-21795 GCF_000611645.1 Monoraphidium neglectum
GGGGGGGGGGGGGGGCAGACGCCACAGGCGGCCCCTGTCGCGACAGGGGCGGAGGCAGCACGCCGCCTACGTGCCCACCAAACCAAACTTCATCCCTTCTTAGCGAACCTGCCGCCTGGTCAACTCTGACAAGCTAGCGAGCTCTCAACTTGTTGAATATCAGTCCAGGCCCGGGCCCGCTTCACGCAAGGCCGATGCCGTGGCATTGCATGTGTACGCACTTCTCGCCATTGGTGCCCCACCCCATCCTGCGTCGCTGCTGCCCCTGCTGCCACGCGCCATCAATGCCCGCCTTGACACTGGCAGTGTCGTAGATTGACGCCGCAGGGGCTGCTGCTCACTCGTCCAAGAACGTGGAGTAATCGATTGCAGCCACAATCCCCGCCGCCTCCGTACCGCGCGCCTCTGCATCGCCGCCGGGCGCGGCGGCGCTGAGCCGCAGGGCTCCAATGGCGTCGGCGACATGAGCAGGCGCGCCCGCCGCGGCCGCAAGCGCCGCCGACGTCTCTGCCAGCATCCCGCCCGCGGCCAACCCCTCCGCGGCGCGCGTGGCGCCGGCGCCGGCGGCGGCCGCCGCATTTGCGTCCCAAGACAGCAGGGCCGCGCCGGCCAGCGCGGCGCTCCTGGCACGCACGGCCAGCGCGCGGCGCTCCAGGGGCGCCTGCGACCGGCGACTTTTGGCACCGGCGTCGGCGTTTGCAACCCGCAGGGACTGCAGCAGCCGCTCGTTCACCACGGACAGCGAAAGCATGAGCCAGCGGGCGTTGGAGGCCCGCCGCTCCTCGTCCGCGGCCGCCGCGGCGGGCGTGTCGCGGGGCGTGTGGGTGCCTGCCGAATCGCGTGTGCCTGCATTGGCCATCGCGCACACAACCGCGCGCGCCAGCTGGCTTGCGCCCAGCCCGCCCGGCTGGGCCAGCGGCGGCGCCGCCCGCGC
>NW_014012857.1:0-4372 GCF_000611645.1 Monoraphidium neglectum
TTCTGGCCCGCGGGCGCGCCGCCGGTGCCCGCGGCGGTGGCACCGGCAGGGCCGGTTGCGCCGCCCCTGCCGTCATGGGCCACCTCCTCCCCCTCCTGCAGGTCTTCCTTCAGCGCGCCCTGTGACTCATCAGGGGCCTCCAGGAGCTTGTCCCCAAAGTCAAACGTCAGGGCCGCAATCCGCGAGGCCAGGCTAGTGGTGGTCGCCACCTGGCGCAGGCGAGGCGGGGCGGCGCCGGACGCGTGGGGCGGGGCCGCGGCGCGCGGGAGGGGCCGCTGGCGGCGCGCGGCGAAAGCGCCCCGTGCGCGGCATCGGCCGCGCGGGCACGCACCGTTGACACTGAGTGTTGGCTCCTTCGATCATCTTGGTCCTCTGACTGTGCGTCGAGCACGCCCACCATGGCGCACCCGCCGCCACCAGAGAGGCGCGCGCGCGCCCCCGGTCAGCTGACAGCACGCTCGAGAGTCTGAACCGCCCTGCTGCGCCGGCGCGCCGGCCCTGCAAATCGGAACGACGGCGCACAGCATGTGTGCCTTGTGATCCTGCTGTAACGCGCGTGCACAGCGCGACCGCATGGCAATGCGGTGATGCTCAGCAACGATGCTGAACCGCTCCTTGGGGCGCGATGCACAGCGCGCCCATCACACTCACGAGATGGGCGCCGCCTGCGAGCAGGCCTGAAAGCTCACTACTGTGCTGCCCTACCCCTAACTGCGGTGCTCGAAAGACTTTTTTGGTGGACGATATCCACTTCGATTAGCGTGATCGAGACCATGAAAGGAGCTGTATGTGAAAGGTGCAATCCAAGTTTTGCGGGCTTGTACCGTACTCTGGCCAGACAATGGTACGAACAGAGAGGCTGTCGTGGCAGCAGGTGAGTGGGTGCAAGACGAAGCTCGCAATCTGTGTCGACAGGTACCGTACGCTCACACGCACCACAGGCCTTTCTGCTCATGAAAGGTGCTCGAGTTCACAATATCATACGTAGCATGCGCGGCTCGCACCCGTGCCACATCACAACCCCCGCGCAATGGAGGCCATCCAGGCTTTCTACCCATCCTTAGGGCGTGAAGAGGTAACATCATGGCTCTGAATGTCGCGTGTGGGGTCGCTGGGGCCCTGACGGGCCCTGCGATGCTGCTGCGCTGCACTGCTCGGCCAGCAGTTCGCCCATCTGCACGCCCAACGCGGTCATCTGCCCTCCCAAATCCTCGACACAGCTATGTAAGTACTGGGAGCTTGGCGGAGGCGACGCAGGCATGTGCCATACGCTGCTCGAGGCCGCAGGGGTCCAGAAGGTGTCGCCTGTGCTCGCGCCCGCGCTTGGACCTGTGCCGCTGATGAGGCCGGGACCGCCCGGGGCCGTGGCCCGGCGGGGCCCCTACCTTCCCGGCCAGAGCCGACAGTGGTGGCCAGCACACGCGCTGACCACGCCGGCCATGCACCGCGCCGGCGCCCTCGTCGGCGCCCAGCCGCACCCTTTGAATTTCCGCCCGGCGCCGCATGCGCCGCTCGCGCGCGGCCCGCGCTCCCCGCGGCACGCCCTCGCGCCGCCCAGCCCCCAGCAGTCCCCGGGAGCCGGCACCTGGCACGGCCGCGAGCTCGATTTACAACAAATGAACAATGGTCCCATAGTATTGCCACCCACGTTGGCCTCTTCCGAAATTTGCGCCACCCGGCTCGACGAGACGGACGGCTGGGGCCCGCCCCCCATGCCGGACGCTGCATTGAATGGCATTTATGAAATTTCAGAGGGCTCCAAGCCCCCAGAGCCGGACGACGATTTGGACGAATTAATGAATGCGCTCGAGGTGGACAGAGGAGCGGACGCGCCTGCAGGCGCCGCGGCCAGGCCGGCGGTCGCGCCGGCTTTGTTGGTCGCGGCGCCGCAGCAGGCCCTCATCTCCTCCCCTTTGTGCACCCCTGTAGCCACCCCCAAATCTGAGGTTGCGCATGCTGCAGCCGTTTTCGGCACGCCGGGCGCGGTGGTGTCATCGCCGGTACTGTCTGCCCGCGCGCGCGGCCCGTCCACTGCGCCGCCGCAGCTGCCCGCACACTTGGCCGGGGCCTGGGGCCTGTGCAGGCCACATGCGTCGCCAGCCACCAGCCCGCCCATCATGCCCCTGGTTCCCCACCTGCCCCCGCCGCCCGCCGCGCTCTGCGGCTCGCCGACGGCCCCTGCCCTGACGCCGCCGGCGCGCCCGCGCGCGAGCGACGCCGGCGGTTTGGACGGCGCAGACGACGCGCCGCTGGTCAGCCGGCGTGCGCCGCCGCTGGCCCTGCCGCCCGCTGCGCACGGCCCCGCCGCGCCCGCGGCGCGGCCGTGCGGCCGCGTGAGGGGCGTCCTGTTTGCCGCCGTGTTCCTCACGCCGGCGTCGCGTGAGGTGCTGCTGGCGGTGCTGCCCGCGCGCCACCCGCTGGTGCGGGGCGACCACATGATCCTCGCGCTGCGCCCCACCAAGGCGCAGCTGCTCGCGCTGCCGCTCGGCGCGGAGGTGCCCCTCCGCATCATCGGGCAGGCGGCCGACAGCCGAGCCCAGGCGCTCGCCGCGGACCCGCCCGCGTGGCTGCCGCCGACCGCCGCCGGCGCGACGCACGTGGCGCTGTCGCTGGCGCCGGGCGTGCGGGGGCGCGAGGCGGGGGCGCTTCTGATAGACGCGCTGCAGCGCGCGGCGGCTGGGTGCGGCGCGGAGGACGCTTTTGGCGGCGCCGCTCCAGGTGAGGCGGCCGGCTCCTGGGGTACTTTCCGCACCCTGGCCAGACAGCCGGACATGGGTGAATAGATTGAGATCTTGAGAGCGGAGAGGGCCCCGCGCATGCCACTGACATGGTGATGTCTGGCACCCCCTCTTGTGGTCGCCAGCCCTGACCCCCCCCCCCCTTGCGCGGCGCTTTCTTCACCGACTGCGGCCAGCCCAACCCACCAGCCAGCGCCAACCAATCGTCTCCGCGCGTCGACCCGCCGCGCCCGCAGGTGCCTATGAGCACTTCTCAGACCCCCTCGAGCTGGCCGGCTTTGTGGGCGTGGCGCTGGAGAGCGGGGAGCGCGCCTTCTCGCTGCGCGCCCTGCGGGACCGCGGCCTGCTGGCCCTCACGGCGGCGCAGGAGGCGGCGTATGACGCGGCGCACGGCGCGCGGCTGCGCTCTGCGGTGGGTCTTCCTCGCTTGGCGAGGCATTGCGCTGCGTTGAGGTGCCGCGGCTGCTTCTGCTTGCCAAGCTGCCTGCCCTCAGTGCCTTCAGCTTTCCAAATCATTGGTCGGCTTGCAATGTAGCCGCCTTTCCCACCGGAGTTTGCTGCTGCTGCCCCCCAAACCGCACGCGCAGCCGCCCGTCCCTCCAGCCATGACGACGCCGCCTTACCAGTTACAGTATGGTACATGCAGCGCGGCCCCGTCCTCAGCTGGCTCCGCCAGCGACGCCGAGGCCCCCGCAGCGCAGTCGCCGCAGGCGGCTCCGGCACCCGCGGCGCCGCCGGCGCCGAGCTCGAGGCTCCTCGGGCTGGCCGCCGCGGCGGCCGCGCCCCCATTCTCGCCCTCTCCCCTGCCGGCCTCCGCCGCGCAGGCGTCGGTTAGGAGCGCCGCGCACGACGGCGGCGGCCTGGGCGACTTTTGGGGCGCCGTGGAGGGGCCCCATATTGCGCTGCGCTCCCTGGGGCCTCCGCTGCCGTTATGCCAGGCGCCCCTGGTTGCTCTGACCACCGGCCTCGCCGCCGCCGCGTCCGGCTCGTCGTGCTCTCCTTCGGGAGCTGTTGCCTATCAGGGTGACAGCGCCGCGCTCGCCCGCGGCGGGCGGACGAGCAGCGGCGACACCGGCAGCGGCGGTGGCGGCGGCGGCGGCAGCGCCGCGAGCAGCAGCAGCGGGGACGGCCCCGTGGTGTATGCGAGCGCGGTGCACGCGGGCGACTGGGCGCTCGTGGTGCCGCTGCTGGCGGAGGAGGCGCGCGACGAGGCGGGGCGCGCGGCCGTGGTGATGCGCGAGGGCTGGGTCAAGGACGTGGTGGCGGACGAGCCTTACCAGCCTAAGGGTGAGCGGCTGCTTGTGTCGCAGCACTTGGGCGCGTCGGTCTGGGAGGGTCTCGGGGGCCGCCCCGCAGGGCTTGCAGGGGGTTAGCAGCGAGCCTGGCAGTGCTGTTGCACACAGGTTGCTGCAGCCAGCGGCGCCTGGTTGCTGCAGCCAGCGGCGGCAAGTGGTTCGTTGCTCTGGCTCGCGCGACTCTCTCTGTACTTGAGCAAAGCACTCAACATGCACACGCACACACACGCAGGTGCACACGCACCCGATGTATGCACGCCCATTCGCCCGCTCAACACGACCCCACCCCACCCCCCCTCCCCCCCCAGGCGTCCTGGTGCTGCTGCAGGACAACACCAT
>NW_014012857.1:5002-6175 GCF_000611645.1 Monoraphidium neglectum
GGGGTACGTCCAGCAGATCAGCGACCCCCGCGTCGCCGCCCTTGACGCCCTCATCGCCGGCCGCGACCGCCCTGACCTCGCAGCAGCCGACGCCGCCGCCGACGCCGCCGTCGCGGCGCTGCCCGCGGGCCGCGCCGTGCTGCGCCCGCGGCGCGCCAGGGGCGCCGAGGACGACGGGGAGCTGATGCGCGCGCTGAGCGGCGGCGCGTTCGGCGAGTTGGGCGCGGGCGGCGGCGGTGCCTCTGCCGCGGGAGAGTCTGGGCGGGACAACCTTGAGCTTTGGCTCGAGTTCGAGCGGCTGAAGCGGCAGTTTGGTGAGGCGCTGTGTACCGCCATCATGGAGGACTGCGACAATGACTTTGCGGTCGCAATCAGGACGATCAAAGAGAAGGGGGATGCCGCCGCCGCTGCTGGCGCGGCTGCCGCCGCCGCGGCGGCGCCCCCGACGCCGGAGGCGTGGGGCTCGCCGCGCCGCGACGGCTGGGGCGAGCCGGGCTCGGCGTCGCCCGGCGCGGCGGCGACGGCGGCGGCGCGTGTGAACGAGGTTGTCATGCTGGCCGCGGCCCAGGGCGTGCCCGCGGCGGCCGCCCTGGAGCTCTGCGCAACGCTCAAGGCCGTCGCCCCCACCGCGGCCGTCGCCGCGCTCGCGCGGCGCGGCGGCGACGTCAACGCGGCGGCGGAAGACCTGCTGAGTGGAGCCACCAGCGGCGCCACCAGCGGCGCGCCCGCGGCCGCGCCCGGCAACCAAGCGGCGCGCTCGGCCGGCGCCGGGCGCGCGGCGGGGCCCCCTGAGGACCCCGCCCACGCCGTGGCGCTGCGCCGCCTGCAGGAGATGCTCCCGGCCGTTCCCACAGCGGTCGCGTCGGCGGTGCTCAGGCAGCACCACGGCGACGCCGACGCCGCGGCGCGCGAGCTGATTGGGGCGGCTGAGGGCTCGGGCGGTTTTGCCGGTGCGGCGGAGCGGGGCGGGCGGGAGCTGTCTGAGCAGGAGCAGTTGGAGGGGCTCAGAGCCGCGGGGCTGTGGGACGGCGACGCGGGCGGGGAGCCCGGCGGCGGTCGGCCGCAGCACGCGTGGTCGTCGCCCCCAGCATCGCCCGGCCGCGCCGCGGCGCCCCGCACGCCCGCCGGGCCCGGCTCGCCGCCGTCGTCGGAGCTGCCCGCGCACCTGCGGCT
>NW_014012857.1:6359-9745 GCF_000611645.1 Monoraphidium neglectum
GGGCCCGGCTCGCCGCCGTCGTCGGAGCTGCCCGCGCACCTGCGGCTGCTGCAGCCGCAGCCGCGCACGCACGACGCGCCGGCGGCGGAGGCGTGGGGGCCGAGCGAGGGCTCGGCCGGCGGCCGGCGCGGGGGGCGCGGCGGAAGCGGCAATGGAAACGGCGCCCGCGGCGGCCGCGGCAGTGGCAACGGGCGGCGCGACGCGCATATGTACTCGGATGAGGAGCTGGCCGACAAGACCCAGGAGGAGCTCAAGTGAGCGCAGCGCGCGCCTCTGCGCGCCCGCGCGCGCTCGCACGCAGCGCCTCGAAACACCAACACTGCTTCGCGGTGCTGCGTCTCAGGCGCACGCGCCCAGCCCCTGCGTCTTCTCAACGCCTGGACGCGATGTGCCCAGCAGCTCGCCGCGCGAACCCTTCCACCAACCCTTTCTCTCACCCCGTTCTGCGCACCCCCACTCCCCAGGGCGCTCGCCCAGGACCTGTGGCGCAGGGCGGCCTCCCACTTCAAGAGCGCAGACGTGTTCGAGGCCGCGGCCCAGGATGCCATCCTCGTCCGCAACGACGAGGCGGGCATGGCCACGCTGATGGCCCGGTCGCGCGCGGAGCGCGCAGAGGCCAACCGCTATAAGAACGAGGCGAGCCGCATCTCATACAAGTGAGCCGGCGGTTGCATTGGTTTTGTGAGGGGTCGCGTGAACGCGGGCTGGCGCTTTGTGGGGAAGGTAGCGCGTGGGGCCGCGCGGCGTGGGCCGGGCGGTGGGCCCGCTTGTGCGTGCACCGGCTCTGCGTGTGCACGTCCATCAATTGGCTGCTGACGCGCAGCTTGCGTGCGTAGGCACGCGCGCGCGCGCGCACGCGCACACAAACTCTTGCTCTCTTTCTCTCTCCCTCTCTCGCTCTCTCTCTCTCTCTCTCACACATGCGCACACACACACACACACACACACACACACACACACACACACACACACACACACACTCACAACACGCACGCACCCCCTCAGGGCGAACAACCTGGACAAGCGCAACGAGTGGGTCATTGACCTGCACGGCCTCGCAAAGGCGGCCGCCATCCGCAAGGTCGCCAACGACCTCCAGCTGCTGTCGTCTGTGGCCCACAGCGGCGGCGTGCTGGTCCGCATCATCACCGGCAAGGGGCTGCACAGCGCCAACGGCGTGCCGGTGCTGCGCGCGCAGGTGCGGTCCCAGAAAGCAGCGCGGGCGGGCGATTGGCGTGTACGTGCGCTCGCACGCGGCGGCCGGCCCTGGTCTCAGCGGTGCGTGGGGCTTCTGGTTTCGAGGCCTCCACGGTGACGTGGCACTCTCACCCCTTGCCCACTACTTCTTCCGTCCCTGCCCCTTCGCCCTGTCTTTTGCGCGCGCCCTGTGTGCAGGTGCTGCAGCACCTGTCAGAGATGCGCTTGGAGCACCGGGTGGACCCCGCCAACGCCGGCGTGGTGCAGGTGTTCCTGCAAGAGGGCGGCGCGCGGCGCGGCAGCGGCGACGCGGGGGCCAGCACCAGCTATGGCGCCTGAGAGTGGGCGGGGGCGGCTGTGGTTGGGCCCCATGAGGCTGCCTGCACTGTCCCCATGTTGCCAGCCTATGAGCTTGTTGGAGCTGTGAACTTCATATGTTGGTGCAGTGTGGCACAGAGCCGGCTCCCTTTTGTGTCGCAGCGAGCAAAGGGCCCCATGTTGTCTGGGTGTGCCTGCTGTTTGCCTGCAACCTTGCCTGCGCGTGCTGCCCGGGTTGAATTGCATATCAACGAAGGCTGGGTGGGCCTTACCCCAACAGTATCATCACTTTGATGCTAGAGGTCAACAAGGGTTGAAATTAGTCGATTGCCTGTAATGTTCAATGCAAGTGAGGGGTCACTGTATATCATGCAATCCTGGACGATATGTATGTCGCAAGCACATGTTGGTCTACTGTACTGGTGCCGTAATCACCACGCGCACAATGTAGCCAAGGTCCGGGTCAGGGTCTTGTGAACGCACCAGGACCCCTTGCCTGGCGCCGCAAACGGTGCCCCTGGCGATAGGGGGCCCGATGGGAACTGGCAGTTCCCAGCTTGCGGGCCACTCCACAGTCATGCCAGCTCCTGTTCTAGCGAACCCCTGGCTTGATGCCTGCTGCCCCTAGCAGGATCGTCCACGCAGCCGGCCTTTTGCTTGCAATGCTTGCTTGAGGATCGCGTATGGGTGCATTCTGAAGCTGCCGGCTTGGGGCCTACACAGCAGCTCCGTGCCTACTGCCCGCCGCCCGCCTCGCCAGCCGCACGCCCGCCCACGCCGGCCCGCGCAGCAGCGTCCGCCTCCTGCTGCCTGCGCTGCCCGGCGGCCGCGGCCGCGGCCTCCGCCGCGCCGATGTGCACCACGACCCGCCCATGAACGCAGCCGCGGCACACCGGGCACCGCTTGGCGCCGGCGCCGCCATCCCCAGCGCCCGCGCGGCGCGAGCGCGCGGCGCGGCCGCCGCCGTCGCTGGCCGCGCCCATCTGGTCGATGCAGGCGCTGCAGGCGACGTAGTGGCAGCAGGGCAGCAGCACAGAGTCCCGGGGGCGCTCGCAGCAGATCTGAGGGAGCACGGGGGCGGAGGGAGCGCGCGATGGGTCCGGCAAACACCCGCAGCAAAGCGGCGCCGCGTCCGCACAAACAGGCCATGCAAAACCTGCGCACACTGGTCAACCCCCAACGCAATCCTGTCGATTGAAGGATGCAGGCGCTGGCGGTACTTCTTATGAAATTGAGGGCAACAAGCGCCGGGTCCCTCAAGGCCGAGGCAGAGGCGTGCCCACCGTGCAGAGGATCTGGTCTTCCAGGTCTCGCGCCGCCGCCCGCGCCCCCTCCAGGTCGCGCCCCAGCTCCTCGCAGCGCGCCGCGCCCTCCGCGGCCGCGGCCTCGGCAAGCTGCAGGCGCGCCAGCGCCGCGTGGGCTGGGGCACCAGGGGAGAGGGCAGAGGGGCGTTGAGGGGGCGGGGGTGCGGGGCTGTTGAGGCCGCCGGGTGACAGGGACTGACCGGCCCCTGGGGTGCTGCGCCCCTCTGCTTCATCGGCAGGCAACAATGCAGCTTCAGGCTCTGAAAGACTGACAACTCAAGCTCCCGCGCATGTGAAATAACCAAGGGGCAGCAGGTAAAATCCGCGCCCCGTCGCTTTCGCACCCGCGTCACCCTCGCGCCTGAGCCGCTGCTCCAGCAGCGCCCCCTCCTGCTGCAGCTGCAGCGCCAGCCCCAGCGCCGACGCCACTGCGCGGCCGCCGTCGCCCGCAGCAAGCGGGTCCGCGGCTGCGCGCGCGAAGGCGGCGCCCAGCGTCCAGCCGCCGGGCCGGGAGAACAGCGCCTGGAGCGGCGCGCCGAGGCCGCCCGCCAGCACTGCCGGCAGGCC
>NW_014012857.1:10472-22134 GCF_000611645.1 Monoraphidium neglectum
CCGCCCGCCAGCACTGCCGGCAGGCCGCCGCCGCTGCGCAGCTGGTGCAGCAGGGAGCCCACCAGCGGGTGCGCCGCCGCCAGCTGCTCCGCGGCCGCACGCTCGGCCGCGGCCCGCGCGGTTGTGGCGGCCTCGGCGGCGGCGGCGCTGACGGCGGCGGCCTCCGCCGCGGCCTGCTCGTGCCCCAGTTGCTCCGCGACGGCGCCGTGCCCACGCCTGCCCTGCGCCGGCGCCGGCGCCGCCCACGCGCCGCCTGCGGCCGTCGGCAGCGCCCTGCCGGCGGCCGCGGCCGCGTCTGCCCACTCCTCAACATCCATAGAGGCCGCCTCGCCCGCAGCGGAAGGCTGGCTTGCGGCCAGGCTGGACTGCTGGGAGCAGACCATCGGCACGGCGGACCGCGGCTGGCTGGCCTGGGAGAATGCGACCTCCATCGGTGCCAACCCGCCCCCGCCGCCCCCGCCGCTGCCGGCCGCGCGCGCCATGTCCGCCCACCACGCAGGGGTGAAGGGGTCGGCAGCCCCCGGGTCTGCGGCCGCTGCGGCTGCGACTGACTCTCGGGTCAGCGCGACGGCCCGAGGCACCTTGAAGCGCGGCGCCGCGGGGTTGCCGCCGCCGCAGCCACCACCACCGCCGTTGACGTCGCCACCCGCGCCAGCAGGCGGGTCCGGCGGCGCCGGGCGCTTCGCGCCGCAGGTGCAGGTGCAAGCGCAGGATCCAAGGTCGCCGCGCCAGGGCGCAGGGCCGCGCCGTTTCTGGGGGCTAGGGCCGTGCTGGTGGCGGCCGTCTGCGAGAGAGCTGCCATCAGGTTGCGCCGAGCGCTTCGTCCCCGGCCGCGCTGCAGCTGCGTGCTGCGCCGCGCCCGGGCCCGCGCCGCCGCCGCCGCCGTCGCCGCCGCGGCTGCAATTGCGCGCCGCGCCGCGCTCGCGCGATCCTGGCGTGCAATGGGCGCGCGCCATGCCGTCGGGGTTTGCGGCGGGGCCGGGCGATCCCAAGGGTGCGGGCGACGCGCTGCAGCGCGGCCTCTGGCACCTGCAGGAGGCGGAGTACGGGCGCTCTCCGCCGCCCTCATCGCTTCCATCGGACTGGTGTGCATCAGGCAGGTGCGGGCTCCCACGCCCGCTTCTGCCGCCGGTGCCTCCGCTGCAGGCGCGCCCCCGCTTGCCGCGCAAGGCGTTGGCGCAACCCTTCTCTGGGAGCGAGGGCGACGCAGACACAGGAGACGCTTCCGGCCCGCCATCCGGCTCCACCGCTGGCGCCTCGTACCGGGCTGCCTGCGGTGCAGACTCCCCGAGCCGCGGCAGCGGGGGCGACTGCGGCGTGGGGCACGTCCGCCGCCGCTTAGGGTCCTGCGGCGCTTCCATTGGGGGGGGCGGCCGCGGAAGGCCGGCCAGCGGCGGCGCCGACGGCGACGTGGCAGCATGGCTACGTTCTGGCTCGAGCTCCTCTGGATCCTCGAGACGCGGCTGCGTCGCCGGCCGGGCCTGCCACTCATGCTGCTGCTCATGCTGCTGCTGCTGTTGCTGAGCCTGCTGCTGCTGAGCCTGCTGCTGGTCAAGCTGCTGGGGCTGCTGCTGCTGCTGCTGCTGCTGCTGCTGCTGCTGCTGCTGCTGTTGCTGAGCCTGCTGCTGCTGAGCCTGCTGCTGGTCAAGCTGCTGGGGCTGCTGCTGAGGCTGCCGCGGCGTCGGCATGGGCGCCGGCGGTTCATGGCACAGCCCGTCCGCCCACGCGCGCAGGCGCTCCATCATCTCAGGGGGGCAGTTAGGCGGCAGCTGCTGGTCGTCCGAGCGCAGGGGCGGCGCTGAGGGCTCGCAGTCATCTGAGTCACTGTTGTGCATGCTTGGAGCGGCCCGCGCATCGCAGGCACCTGGCGCATGCCGTGCATGCGGGGCCCGCCCCAGGGGTGCCCAAGGCGCCGCTGGCACCGCTGACTGCGGCCGGACCTGCTTTGGAGGGTGTGTAACTGTGTCCGGCTGCAGCAGGCCGAGCATGCGCTTGGCCGGCGTTGCATGGCGCTCCCTCAGGCCTCCAGGTGGCGAGCAAGATGGGCGCAGGGGCGAGTGCGCCGCCGAGGCCCTGAAACTGCCGATGCTGCTGGCCCGGCACAGCGCTGGGTTGCAGCCCGCAAGAGGCGACACGCGGGTAGCCTAGTAAAGACGAGTGGTGGGCCAAGTGTGGACGTAGTCACGCTGTACACCAATCACAGCAGCTGTGGCCATTGACGTGCGCGCTATGTTGGACGCACTGATGCAGCGCGCAAACTCGAACTCACCTGGCGCGGCGCTGTCCCTGGGACAAGGTCCGGCCTGTGGGCCGGCGGGCCATCACCTGCGGTATCATAAGAGCTTCTTCATTCAGTCGACAACCAACGAGCCTCGCTATGCATCGGATTTTGTGGCTCCTCACCGTCCTCGTCTGAAGTGGGCGCACGGAACATCTGTGCGCACATGCAACGCAAACGACTATCAGAAACACTTACTCAAGACTGTCTCACATCGCTTCTGCGCATCGATGGCAGCGCAAGAGGCAGCGCAAGAGGGGGCAGAGCAAGATGGGGCCATGTCACCTTTACTTGGTACTGCAGTATCAGCGCTCCGCTGTGTAGCGTGAACGTCCCCTTGCAGCTCGCACCCAACCTGCAAGCTCGCTGACATGGCCCGGCTTATTCCCAAGCATTCAGGGGGCATTGGGAACATGGCCCGATCAGCTTGTCAACATCAGCTGCGGTCGGTCAAAGCACCGTGCATGCATCCTGCAGCGCGGTGCCCCTCGACCCGCCCCCGCCCAACAGCTTCCTGTACCCCTTTGAAGCACAGCACAGCCTCGACAATTTGCACCGTTTTGTGCCCTTAAGCCAGCAAGTCGCAGCAAAGCGGCGCCACGATTGCATAGCAATCGCGCCCTCCCTATTTGCACGAAGACACATGTGAAAGCTCCTGCACAAATTCACCAGAGCTGGCAAGCCATTTTTGATCCTCAATTCCCATCGTCATCTTTTAGAGACTCCTCTCAGCAGCAAATGGGTTAACATGCGCGGTCAACGCTACTGCAGCGTGTGTGAGTGTGTGAGTGGTCTTCCTTGCCGCGAAATGTCTGTACCGTGCGCCGTTGCGCAAGATGGCGATCGTCATTGGCAATCCTGGCACCAATATCATGCTAAAGAGGCAGGGGGATGCGCCTGGAGTGCGAAATCGCACTTTGCTGAGGTTTGCCGTGCTAAACCGCGCCGCGCTTGTCCGCGCTGCCGCCCCTCATCGTGCCCTCTCTATCATTTGCCACTCTCATCCCCTCGCTGCAGCAATCGCTTGCCGCACTCTTTGCGGCCTTTTCTTTCCCCGACCGTACAGCAGCAGGGATCATGAGCCTCTCTTGCCAGGCCCGCGCGGCCTCTGCTGTGCGCAGCCAGGGCCGCAACATGGTTGCGTCCTCTTCTCGCGTGCGCTCGGTGGTGGTGCGTGCCAACGAGGGGGCTGCAGCGACCGAGAAGAAGCCTGCCTTCTCGGCGCCCACGCTTAACCCCGACACGCCCTCGCCGATCTTCGGTGGCTCCACTGGTGGCCTGCTTAAGAAGGCACAGGTGCGGGAGGGCTGGATCCTGCAGTGGGCCAGTGGAGACCGGATCCGCCGCGAGCTCTGCCAGCAGCAGTTCAGAACTGGCATCACGGGCATCTGGGGAGCGTCGCGGTATCATCTGGAGGGTTTCTATCCGATGAAACAGCGACCCGATCGTGCCCAGGTCGCCATAGAGGCAGGTTGCTGGCGAGGCCCGATCTGGGCCTCCTCGACCGATCCGCCGATCCTGCGCGCCCCCGCACGGCCTTGATCAGGTTGAGGAGTTCTACGTGATCACCTGGGAGAGCGCGAAGGAGCAGATCTTTGAGATGCCCCTCGGCGGCGCCGCCATCATGCGCAAGGGCCCCAACCTGCTGAAGCTCGCGCGCAAGGAGCACTGCCTGGCGCTCACCACGCAGCTGCGCAACAAGTTCAAGATCCAGCCGGCGTTCTACCGTGTGTACCCCACGGGTGAGGTGGAGTACCTCCACCCCAAGGACGGTGTGTACCCTGAGAAGGTCAACGCCGGCCGCATCGGCGAGAACCAGAACTTCCGCCGCATCGGCGAGAACGTGAACCCCATCAAGGTGCGACGGCATGGAGAGGACTTGTGGCGGCCGGCACTGGCTGGGTTGGTGGTGATGGCGTTCGCCTGTTGTCAGGCATCCGGCACACAAGCATTTAGCATTCCGCAGCAAGTGGTGCAGTGGCGGGCACGGCGGCGGCATACGAGTGACAAGCCCAGTGCACCATGGCAGTGGCAGCTGGCAACAGGGTTGAGGCTGCGCGGATCGCCATGTCATGAGCGCTTGGGTTGGCAGATGCGCTGCGCTCAGCGGCCAATCCCGGTGTCCAGCGTGATGGCACAGCAGCTACCGTGTGCAACGCACCCAACATCCCTCCCCCACTCGGCTGCGCCCCACAGGTCAAGTTCACGGGCAAGGGTCCCGCGGAGATCTGAGCCCCATTGCAGCGGCTGTGAGCACCCCGCCCCTCCGCGAGCCGCGCAGCACAGCGCCGCGTCCGACGGCCATGCGAGCAGCTGCAATGCTGGGGTGTGGCGGCGGCCGCGGGTCCCAGCGCGGCGTGGCGGCGCGAGCGCGGCCTAGGAGGGCGGTTTTGCGGCAGTGGTTATCTTGCAGCAGTTACAGCAGCAGTTTGTTTGTCGTCGTCGGCAGCAGTTGAGACCGAGCCAAAGGCAGCGCAGTGGGCGGGCAGGGTACCCACCAGCCCCATGCCCACTGGGCAATGCACGCCTCCCGCCTCCAGGCTGCCCCACATGGCGGCGGGGGGGCGCACACTCTGGCGAGGGGCTGCTGCTGCGGCGCATCTCGCAGGGCCCGCAGTGCGTGCGCGGCTGTCATCGCGAGCGCAGCGGACTGCATGCCCCCTCGTGCTGCTTGTTGGGGGTGCAAGTTTTATCGTGTGCACTTTCAATGAGCGTTCTCACACCAAGTTTCCCGGCACCAGGGCCTCACATGTGTGCGCCGGGCTTTCTCGGGGCCTCGCGTCCCCCTGTGCTTTCCGTTTTTGTAACGGCAGCGCTGTCCCATTTGCTCCTTGCAGCGCAAAGGCTTGTACAGGGTGGTACTGGTGGCTCTGTGGTTCTCTAAACAGGGTGAGGTCCACAATACATGGTTGCATAGTTGCGTAAGCCAAACAATAATAAGAAGCAGCAACAAGTTGCACTGGCTCGTCAGGCACAAGTGCCGCCCTTGGCCTATGGGCTGGTGCTGTGACTAGGGCCTCCAGTCTTTACAGGCAGCGATACGTCGTTGAAAGGGTCGCAAAGGCTGTGGCACGGACCAGACTCCCCAGCGCTGTTTGACTTTTTCATTCACTTTTCATTCACTCCCCCCATAACACTGACGATGAAAGCAGTTGTTCCCGCCGAAGTTGGCGCGCTGCTCAGTGTCATCCAAAACGGCCCGGCCTTGCATTGCTGCACCCCCAACTTGATCATTTGAGGCAGGTTCCCAGCATGTGAGTGCGCACACCATGCCAGCATAACTGCCCAGCAGACTTTCCAGCGCGCCTGCCAAATACGCTTGGATGCTGCAGCTGGCAGAGGTGGGCTGCTTGCTTATGCTGTGCTATGAAGGCGCGGGAGGGTCATCACAGGGTGGTGTGCTTCATTTCGACGTGGCGCAAAAAGTCGCGCCAGCCAGGGAAGGCTCCTGCATCCTCATACACTCAGCATTTTGAATTGGGTGTCTTTGTTGCTCATATCAAACGTGTGGCTTGTGTAGGTGTCCGGTGTGATCAGCGGAAGGCAAGCCTCGCGCCTCAAAGACACGGGCGCAGCAGGCAGTGGCGACGTGACCTGTCACTGACAAAAATAGTCTACAGGCACTGCATTTACTTCTTTGCCATTCAGGGCAGCGAGTGCGGCTGCTGGGACGCGGAGGGTGCTGTCAAGTGGTTCCCACTCCAAAACCGTCAGTGTCATATGTAGTGTGTGCCATTTCGCCGCCCAGGACTCGCAAGCCCTTGCTGCGTTCTTTCGTGTGGCGGGGCAATGCCCTGTGCAGAAAGCAAGCCAGCTTTTCCCGCCCCTCTTTCCCCTTGATCAGCAGCCCCACACACCCCAATTGACCGCCACTGTGTTGCAGGACGCTGCAATTTGCCAGCTTGCCTGCGTGCGCGGCAAGCGCCGTTGGGTCGGGTGCGTGCGCTCCACCCACCCCGGCCGGCGTAGTGTGTGCAGTGCGCCGGCACCCGCCCGGCCGGGCAGCCCGCCACAATGGACCCGATCGAGGCCTCGATGCAAGCCGATGGCAGCCAGCCCGACGGCGCGGCGGCAACTGCGGCAGCGCGAGGCGGAGATCGCGGCGGCGGCGAGCAAAGCATGATGGAGCTGTTGCTTGATGGCGCGGCAAAGCCCGCCGCGCCCGCGCAAGCGCCCGTTGCGCCAGGCGGCGGCTTTGGCGATCTGATCCAGGAGAACCGCGTCGACCGTGGCGCCGGCGCGCTCGCGCCGCCCGCGGGCGCGGCCGGGGGCAGCTCGCTCGCCGGGCCCGACGAGCTGCTCGCCGCGCAGGCGCGCATGTGGGCGCCCGGCGCGGCGGGCGCGGGCGGCGGCGCGGGCGGCGGCGGCGGGCAGAAGCAGCCGCGCGGCAAGAAGGGCGGGGACGACGATGAGGATGACGACTGGCAGCCGGGCAAGAAGCAGAGCAAGCGGGCGCGCACGGGCGGCGCCGCAGCAGCACGCGGCGGCGGCGGCGGCGGCGCAGGCGCGGGTGATGCAATCCCTTCTATGCTGGGCGGCACGGACCCGGCTGGGGCGCTGGGCGGTGCGGCAGGCTGGGACACCCAGGCCCTCAGTCAATGGATGCCTGGGGGCTTCGCCCCCATGCCTGGCGCCATGGCCGGCGCCTTCGGCCGCGGCGGGGGCGGCGGCCTCATGCCCAGCATGCTTGGCGGCGGCGGCGGCGGCGCGTTCATGGGCGGGCCGGGCGCATACCCGCTGGACGCCGGCCACCAAGCCATGCTGGCGCAGCAGCAGCAGTTCATGATGCAGCAGCAGCTCATGAACGCCGCAGCCATGAACGCCGGCGGTGCGCGCCTGTACCCGTCCTTTGGCGGCCCACCGCTCACCTACGGCGCCGCGTTTGGCGGCGCGGTGCGCCCCGGCATGCCGGGGTTTGGGGGTCCCGGCATGTGGACGCGCGGGCGCAACGCCGCGCCCTTCATGGCGATGCAGCAGGCGCCGCCCCCGGAGCCCGAGTCGGCGCACGAGGCAGACGAACTGCTATCCAAGTGCGAGCAGGTGGGGCGCTTGGAGACACATCCTTGGACGATGTGTGACGCTGCAGCGCGGCGGAGCGGCGGCGTGACGCTGCAGCGCGGCCGAGCGGCGGCGCTTCGGGGTGCCAGCTTTTGGTGGTTTTTGGGCGGGGGGGAGAGATATGAGCCGCAACCGCAACGTTGCGGGGGTGTGACGTTGCGTCTGGGGGTGGCAACTGCTGAGGAAGGGCAGGTGGTTTCGGCATGTTTGGATGTTCACCGATGCAGTATCCAAGGGAGTGCGGAGCCTGCATCTGGTTGGCCCCGCGACAGTCCAGCAACTTGGGGCCCCTTGTCCGGCACCACCCCTTGATGCCCCCCACCCCTGCTCCTTGCTTGCTGTGCTTGTGCCCCACCAGATCTCGGCCAGCCTTCACGCGGCCCTGAAGACGCGACCCATCAAGATCAAGAAGAAGAAGCACCACGGGGCCCCGGGCTCAGATGGCGGCGCCGCCCCAGGCAAGCTGGAGGAGGGCGCCGACGGCAGCAGCGGCGGCGGGGCCAAGCCGGCGGCCAACGGGGCTGCGGGGGTGGCGGCGGGGCGCGGCAAGCCGCCGCTGCCAGAAGTCAAGATGGACGGTGAGGCTGCCTGCCCCAGGGGGGCCCCACCTGCGTGTTGCTGCTGCTGCTGCTGCTGCTGCTGCTGCTGCTGCTGCTGCTGCTGCTGCTGCTGCTGCTGCTGCTGCTGCTGCTGCTGCTGCTGCTGCCGCAACCGCCGCCGCCGCTGCTGTCATTTGTTTGCAACTCCCGGCCTTTTAATTTATCCCACGCCAGCGTCGTCGCCCCTAGCACCCCAGCACGCCGTTCGCTGCGCTGTGCACGACGCGTGCACCCCTCCAACCTCCATCCGCCGTCACTCGGCCCGCCGCCCCACCGCAGGCGGCGCGGCAGTCGTGCAGGTGGTGTCTGAGTCTGAGTCAGACCCTGAGGAGGAGGGGGACCTTGTGTCCAGGGGGGCGCGGCTGGAGGCGGCTACAGGCCCCGCGTCTGCCTACCTTAAGCCGTACCAGCTGGTGGGCATCAACTTCCTGCTCCTGCTCTACAGGCAGAAGGTGAGGGGAGGGGGGAAAGGATGAGGGGTTCAACGCCAGGGTGCTTTGAGGGGCGGGGTGGGCATGCGGTGGGCTGCTCGCGCTGCCCGCAGGCAGGCTGCGAGCAGTGTGAGTTTGTAGCGTGCGTTGGGTTATTGGGGAATGGGCGAGATATCGCTGCTGCATCAGGGCCGGCATGGGGATGTGAAGATTGGGCACTGCAACCTCGACAGTGGAGGGCGGGGGCCATGGCCGAGGTGCAGCTGCGTGACGTGTGGAGGCAAAGTGTTCCCCTGAGCGAGCAAGGCCCAAATATTGGGGTGCATTGTGGGCTTGCCAGGGACAGGCACCGTCCATAAGTGCGGTGAACGTTGCAGGTAAATCAGGCTTCATGACTTCAAGGTACTTCTTCCCTGCACAGTAGTTAGAAAATGAACCTTGTTGTCCCCTTCCTACTTTCTTGAATTCAGGTCGGCGGCGCGATCCTGGCGGACGAGATGGGGCTGGGCAAGACGGCGCAGGCCATCTGCTTCCTGGGGGTGCTGTCAGACTGGGAGAACGACAGGTGGGTGCCCCGGGGCGCGTGCTGCCGGGGGCGCCACAAACCCTTGAGTTGTGCTGTGCTGTGCTGTCCGTACTGTGCGCTGTTGCGGTCAAAACCCCCCTGCACTGAATTGCATGGCTTGTTGGCGTTGTCGGCAGCAGGCACCCAAAGGGCGTAGCCGGTGCCGACGGACCTGAAAGTTTGGCCTCGTGGCAGCCCTTGACCCCAGTCCGCGGTCGCTTACCCCTGACACCCGACACCCCAGGGGCCCCCACCTGGTGTGTGCGCCGGCGTCGCTGCTGGACAACTGGGCGCGTGAGATCGGCCACTGGTGCCCCAAGCTGCGGGTCCTGACCTACCACGGCAACAGCAGGTCTGCAGCTCAGGGCGGGGGCAATTGGCCATCGCGCTTTGAAATGCTAGCGCGGCAGATGAACGCAGTGCTCGCGGGCTGCTATCTGCCCTGCTCATGGGCTCCCGTATCTGCTGCCCACGTGCACCACCCGCTCATGGCCTCCCATTCTTCGCTGTTGTGCGCCCTGCTGTCGCCGCGCCCGCGTGCACGACCTGGCGAGCAGGGAGGAGACCCGCGGGCGCCTGGAGGCGTGGCGCATGAAGGTGGGCGCCACGCTGACTCGGGGTGCAGGCGGTGATGGGCCCGCTTGCGGCCTCGCTGTCGCAGTGGGTTTGACCAAAGGCCCAATCATCCCATTATTCTGCCGCGTTTGCGCCCCGGGGCCAACCTCCCCCCACGTCACCACCTACCATCTAGTCACTGACATCGCCCTGCACCCTTGGCATCGCCTCCGCCCTCCCTGCCCCCTGGATTGACCTCCTCTCCTGTAACATCTTCCTCCCCCACACCAACACACACACATACATACACACACTCTCTCAGACACACACATTTACATGCACACACGCACACACCAGGTGGCGGAGGCTCTTGACCGCGGCGACCTGAAGGAGCCGCCCCCAGGCTACATCCGCCCCGGGCAGGAGGCCGCCGCAATAGGCAGCGGCGACCGCCGCGGCCGCGGGGCTGCTGACGACGACGACGAGGACGAGGACGAGGCAGAGGGCGCGGATGACAGCAGCGACGGGGACAGCGTCAGCGAGGGTGCGCCGCAACAAGCGAGAGAGAGCGCGCATGCGGCAGGGGCTGACGCTGTGATGGGGGCTGGCTCCCGCGGCACCGCGCGTCCTGGTTGCGACGGTGCCATGCTCATACCCTTGCGCAAAGCTGTGCCCGCAGGGATTTGCACACACACGCACGCTCACTGCATGCGTAATCAAAGTACGTGCACACGTGAGTGCAATGTCGTTAGGTCATATCACCGCTGGCGCCCGCGCCGCCCTCACACACCTGTGCAGAGGAGCCCGACGGCGTGGCCGTGGCGGCGCACCTGTCCAAGACCAAGGAGCTGCTGGATGAGGACGAGCACAACATAGCCAGCGGGCGGGGCGCGTTTGACGTCATGCTGACAACATACTCCATGTTTGAGCGAGAGAGCCAGCGGCACACGTGAGGGGGGCGGGAGCGTGCGGGGTGGGGGTTGGGGTGGCAGGCGGTGTGACGTCATGCGGACGGCGTACTGGATGTTGAGGGCTCAGGGAGATCCAGCGGCACACATGAGGGGTGTGGGGGGCGAGCGCGGCAGCTGGAATTCTGTGTGCAGGCGCGCAAGGGGGTTCCTGCCGGCAGGCGGTGTTGCTGGACGTTCCGCACCCGACAGCTATTGTCGCCTGCGAGGGTCGTCGTGGCTGCTGCAAATCGCCGCGCCAAAAGCACTGGGGCTCCAGTCGTGCGTGGCTGCCCCAGGACGCCTTGGAACCTCCATCCCGATCCTGCCGCAACCCCCTCTTCCCCAAACCGGCCTATCTACCCCCCCCCTCACAACACAGCACCGACCGCGCGTTCCTGCGCAAGTGGAAGTGGAGCCAGGTGGTCATGGACGAGGCGCACGCCCTCAAGAACGCGGCGTCCTCGCGCGCGCGCCGCCTGAGGCGCCTCGCACAGGTGGGGCACGCCGCTTAGTCAGCCCGAAGCGTGAATTACTCGCAGTGCAAGGCAACATTGAGGGCACACGCTTCCGGCGCCCGCCCGCCCCGCGCCTGCGGCCTCCCCCGCTCGCCCTGCGCTCATCAATCACCCTCATCGGCGATCGCCCCGCCCTCAATCCCCTTTCGCTGGCGACCGCCGCGTGCGCGCGCAGACCGCGCGGGGGCGTCTGATGCTGACGGGGACGCCCCTCCAGAACGACCTCATCGAGCTCAATAACCTGCTCACCTTCCTGCTGCCAAACGTCTTCGCCGGCCAGGGCATGGGTGAGGGGCCCAAGGGGCGGGGGGGGGGGTGCGGCGCGCTGCCTGTCCATCGGCATTTTGAGTGGGGAGGGCTGTGAAGGCCCCGCTGTATGGTCTCTCTCACATATGCAGCACGCGCGTGGGCCCATGAGCACACGTCCACACCCAAACATACACTGACACACACACCTTGGCACACCCAGTATGCACGCGCGAGCATCAAACGCATCACCCGCACCTCCCC
Organism: Monoraphidium neglectum; assembly: GCF_000611645.1. Lineage (NCBI taxonomy): Eukaryota > Viridiplantae > Chlorophyta > Chlorophyceae > Sphaeropleales > Selenastraceae > Monoraphidium > Monoraphidium neglectum. The sequence continues at coordinate 21,934 of NW_014012857.1, forward strand.
TCTCACACACACACACACACACACACATACATACATACAAACGCGCACGCAAACACTCTCAGACGAGGCGGTGCTTGAGGCGGGCCAGGACCCGAAGAAGGAGAAGGTGCTGGTGGACCGCATGCGCACGCTACTGCAGCCCTTTGTGCTGCGGCGGCTGAAGAACGAGCTGAAGGACCAGCTGGTGGAGAAGGCACACGT
>NW_014012856.1:0-3039 GCF_000611645.1 Monoraphidium neglectum
CTCAACGACGGTGATGACCTTCTCCTGGCCCTGAAGAACCTTGGACTGAACTATCTTTGCAGGCCGCCTCAGCCCTGCGATGCAGCATGCACGCTGCCACGGCTTGCCGGCACCCTTTGCATTGTTGACATGTTCTGGCTGGCTCGCAGTCGACTCTGCAGGTCGCTTTGCATCAAGTCATCTGCCAATGTCTGTTTTGTCCACAATCATCCGACTGATTCATGCTGGTGCTGCCAAATCGTCACGTAAGGACCCAGGGCGCGGTGCCCAGTCCCTTTTATGGTGCACGCCCTGCCACATCGGGTCCCTTGACCCAATGCATGCCTTTGCCTCTCTTTCAAAGCGGGGGCGGCTGACGTGCGGCCTCGCCTTCCTTAGCTTGTGCAAACCTCTTTCGCACTGATGCCCTTGCGCCTGCCATTGGCGCTGGACGTGCCATTGGCGGCTGCGGGTGCTAGGCACACGCTTTTTCTTCTCAGCCCTTCGGGGCATGGGGGCTCGGTGTGGGGCCACACAAACTGCCTACTAGTGCCGTGGGGCTGCAGCTATTTGAGGAGGGCCAACGTCGGTCCTCCTGGTCCTCGTTTGTGAATTACCATCCAATGCGGCTGCCATGCGTGGGCCTGCCTGCTCGCAATGCCTTTTTTGCCCTGTTCATGCACGCTCATTAGCCTGGCGAGCAGCAGCCCAGGGGCGACTGGTTGAGTGGCCTTGTTGGCATGCTTGCTTGCATTACCATCGGTCCTTTATATAGGTCACCTGCCTCATCAGAGGTCCAAGCGCACGGCGCAGCCTGCGCCCCTCACTACAGTGGCGGTAGCCTGCTGGCACAGAGGCGCTGGATGCGTCTTACTTCACCAAGCACCTTCTCAGGCTCGGCGATGCCACGGCAAGAGTCTCATGTGCTCAGCCTCCTTTCTGGCATGCTTGCATTTTCAACAGCCACACTGCCTTGCTTGAAAATACATACATCTCTCGCACATCGCCCGCATGCATGATCACAAGTGCTGGCCTCTGCAGTCTCATTTGTGCTGTGCACACCTGTCAAGTGTTGTTGCGGAAGGGGCAGCTGGTAGGTCCCCAAGACGGTTCACCAGAATACATATCCTCCTGTTGGCCAAAAGTCTTGCCATTCACTTTGAGCGGAGTTTGCCCCCGTGCTGGCAGCCTGTGCTGGCACGAGTGGCCCAAGCCTTGCCTTAGGCCCTCACAACGCCAGCCCGCTGACTCGGCCGGGATTGGTGATGTCACGCATTGCAGCTGTCGGCACAAGAATTTGGCTTGCATCGTGTAGACGGCTCCGCATTTTGCTAACAATCAGGCTGGCGCCAGCTAGCTGAGATCATGAGCATGGTGTAAAGGATGGGTTTGGAAACAGCGCGGCTCGATGGTATAGCCTGGCCTATTCAGAACCTATTTTTGCATGCATCTGACAATCCAGCCTAGCTACCGGAGCCTCCTATGTTTGATCAGTTTTGCTCAAGTGGGCCACAACATCACGTTACTCTGCCCACACGACACAAGCAATTAGTGTGGAGTTGCTGATGCGCAGCAACGGGCTGTACACCACAAGCGCAGCGGGTTCACAGTATCAATGCAGCCTGCAGCGCAAAACCGTTCCAGTGGCGCCATGCGCAAAGCCCGCGCTGACGCCTGGACCATTGCAGCACCGCAGACAGGGCAGCGCGTTTATCAAATGTGTCCACGAGGGCGTCAAAGGGGGGCCCAATTTCACAGGAGTCACTTCTGTACACGCCATACGAAAGGAGGGCGGGGGCCACGAAGCGGGCCGTCACCCGTGGCATTGCTTGCAGGGGCTCTCCAGGTGCTGCTCAGTTGCAGCCGGGTGACGCTGAAGGTAGGCCTCCCATAGGTTCTGCTGCACCTTTGAAAGCAGCCAGCAAGGCATGAAGCCGAGCAGACAGGTCAATGCGCAGCGTGTCAGGTATGACACCCACCTGACCCCTTCTGTGAGGGCGTGTACACCGCTTGCGCACGATGCCCGCTAAGCCCTGCCAAACTCCGCAAGGCAGGCAGGGGCACAGGATGGGCGGCAACCTTGGGTCCAGCACTTGCAGGCTCTTCGCTGCTGCTTAGTTGCGGACAGCATCAATGATTTGTACCACTGGCGGCGTTTGCGTCCGGGTTAAGAGGGCCTGAACAGGGCGCGGAGGTGAGCCATCTCGGCGGCCTGTTCGGCTGGGTCGCATGACTCCCGGCTGTGGTCAAAGTCGATCAGCCATGCCTGCATGCAAGGGCGGCCCGTAACAGTGGTTGGTAACCCAAGTTGCGGGGTGAGGGTGGCTGGGAGGGGATGGAGTCGCAAGCCTAGGTGCACCGTTGCCGTTCTGCCCGATCAACATGGGTGAGCGGCTGCGCACAGCGCACGAGTGCAAATATGCAGGTGGCAGCGTCGGCTTGCATTGACAGAGTTGGCTGCAGTCCAGCACCCCGCGTCAAATGGGTGTTAGGTTCCAGACTCGGGTTTCAAGGTGACCCTGAAGCCCCTGACCCCTCCACCACGCCAGCGCGCGGGGCTGTCGAGCATCACCTTCCAGCAGTCGCCCTCGGCAGCCACCAGGACGTTCTCTGCCCTGATGTCGCCGTGAAGGACACCCCGAGCGTGCATCTGCCGCAGCGCCTGCCAAGTGGGGGTGGGGTTTGGCAGACCTTGGTCCGTGCAGAGAGCGCATGATGCCTCCGGCGGGCCACAATGCAGGAGATGATATGGTGCCACCCGGCACACCGCATGCCATGTTTACCTCGAGCGAGCTCTGTGTGCTGCTGTATCTGCGAAACTACGTGATCCAGCCACCCAAGATGCCCACCTGCTCTGCGGCCACGTGCCCGCCGCACATGCCGTGGCCGGGGTGCTGGCCCTCCACAATTGATGTGGCCACAAAGTAGGGTTTACCCTCGTCCCAGTAGCCGCAGCCGTATAAGACGGGGATGCACACGCCCTGCAGTGGCCTCAGGCGATCTGGCGGGCGGTTGAGCGGCCGGGCGGCGGGGGGGGGGGCGCTTCGTTGGGGGCAGGGG